>NW_020272866.1:834381-871815 GCF_003268045.1 Sipha flava
ACATGCAAATTGCGAAATTGGTCATGCAAATTCATGCTAATTACGTGTTAATTTTTGATAGTAAAAAAAATCAAATTTTCCTAATGGGCGGTGCTGGCGTAACGCACGTGAAGTTTTTCCATTGAAAAAATCAAATTAAAAAAAAAAAAGGAAAAAAATTTAAATTTTTCTTAAAAATAAATCAAATTTTTAAAAACATACTTTGAACAAGGGCCCACTTAATGCCTCACTTTCTAAATGGGCCCCACAGTCCCTTACGTATATATGAACAAGGTATCTGATTTAAACCTCCCTGGACTTAAAAAAAAAAATGTAAAAGAGTTTTGTAATATAGTGTGTACTGACGTACTGTGTAGGTAATAGATTAGGAATTTTAAATCACAATACGTTGAATTTTCAGTGAACAGTTAACCTTGTACCTAATAAAAACGTCATATCTGATCGCTCAATATAAAATGGCTATATTTTTGTATATTCATGTATGTAATATTCACACTGATAAAAACGTATGCATTCAACAACTCTCATAAGCAGCTATACTTGGAACTAAAAACAAGAATCAAATCTACGGATAACGTTTATGACAAATTTGAAGTTTTACAGTCAATCAATTTGATGAAAGCAAATGATGATATATTACCAAACTTATTTCTAATTTAACTGAATTTTACGACGAATTTTCCAAGGATGAGGTTTTGGTAGAAATAAAAAGATTGAGGCGACATATTCAAGCGTCAAATATTAATAAAAAGGAAGTGGAGAAATGGGCCAAGTTTTGCAGTTCATTGTAACAATATACTAAGTATGGACTTCCCAGAATCTGTACTAAACTTATGTTCAGCACTAAAGTTGTTTTTAACAATTTGTATATCAGTCACAACGTGTAAAAGAAGTTTTTCGAAACTTAAAATCGTTAAAAATGATTTGCGCTCAACGATGAGCCAAATCAAATTAAATGGACCAGCAATATTATCCATCGAGAACCAGTTGGCGATATAAATAAACTTTAATGAAACAATTAGTCAATTTGCTGATGTAAAAGCTAGAAGAAAAAAAATTTTAATTAGGGTACCTGTTCTAAATAATTACTAGAAGAGAAACAAATATTATAAAGATTGTTTATTTTAGAAGTGTTTTTTTTTTACATTGTACCTATCATATATTGCAATAATCTGTATATAATTTTTATATAATATACAACATATTTGATTTAATTTTCCAAATGCCTTTTTAAAAAAATCTTTATTACTTAATTTTTTCAAAAAACGTATACTTAATTAACCTAAATATTCACCTCATATTTTACTCACTACAAATTATAAAAGTGTTACTAGAAATATATAAAAATAAATTAGTAGAGTATAAGAATAATTTTGTCCTTTAGAAGACTTTAAAATTATCACTTAACAACTTTTTACGAAATTTTGCTAGGAAGTATTCCTGGGCCCCCACTTAGCCTTGCAGGTATTGGATACATCCCAGATCCACCGGTACAAGGGAGCCTTATAAATTAATCCGCCCCGGCACCAAAAGGTCTAGGTCCGCCACTGGAAATATATTAAATAGTCAAGTACTACATCATATATCCTTTGTTCATAAATACAGGATTATACTTACTATAGGAAATACGTAAATAATGTGATCAATTGACATCATTTTTATTGCCTTTGTCAAATAGTTTTGGGACATTCTGAAAATTAAATGTAGATAAGTACCTTGTTAGTAATTCTTAGATAGCAGTGGCAATTTAACTCTGTCCATAGTAGCCCCCCACGAAAATATTTTCTGTATACGCTACTATCGTGTAATGTGCTAAGAATTTCCGTTGCAAAATTATCCACTTGCTTGATAAAAAAATTGCTCAAATCCAAAAAATGTGCGCACGGCATTAAATGATCGTAACTACGGCAATAGTTTTGGCCGCAGTTCGTTCTGAAATAATTTCTGCGTTACTCACGCTTTATGACAATTACGTTTTTTCCTATATGTTTCTCACAAACGTTACGAAAATAACACGGCAAGCCAAACGTAAATAGTACTATTGTAATTAGTATATGAGTAGTTGGATCATAGAATAAAATTGTATTGTTAAAAATATGATTATTATGTATAATATTTATTCAAGTAAAACAATTAACACATAAAAAACAAACTTTATTTTTAAATTGGTTTTTTTTATTAGATATTACACTTATATATCAAATTAAATATTTTTACATTTAATGTTTTAAATCTAATTTTATTTCAGTTTTCACCAACATTTCCTTGCTTTCTGCTTTGAAAAAAGCTCAATAATATCATCAATACTCAGGTTTGCCATGATATCACTTTCAATAGATAATATTCCCAGAGCGTCTATATTTTCTTGACTCAATATAGATCGTAATTTATTTTCAATTTTTTTTAATGAAGAAAATGATCGTTCACTGGAGCAATTTGTAACAGGCATTGTAAGAAAAATTTGAAAACACGTTTCCACATTTTGAAAAACATGTGATATTTGCATATCTTTAATGAATTTAAGTTGGGCAGCGGGATTTCTTGACATTTGATGAGAAGAAATTAAACTATGAAATTGCAACCATTCATCTAAAAAAATATCAGGATCCAAATCTAGATAATTTGTATACATTGATTGTAAATTATTTATTTGGTTTTTAATTTCATTTCTATCAGGATTTTTACTAAATAAAAATTCAAATTTTTCTTTTACTTTAATGTAAGCCATTTTTCGTTTATTCAATTCAGCTATAGATTTATCACAAATAACATAATGAATATCACTCATAAACTTCGTTCTTGAATCTAATTGTCTTTCTTCAGAATCAGTATTATCTGAATGTCTACTTTTTGGTGTTTTTTTTTCTTAAACTTTGATGTTCAATATCCTTTTTTAAAAGTTCTATAGATTTGCTTTCATAATCATAAAAGTGTTCGCGAACATATTGTATGAAATCTATTAAGGAGTTTTATAAGGACATTATGGAAAATTAATTTTTTGTTGAACTCTGATGATTTTTTGATATTATATTTATTCGTTGTAATATAACATCTCATACAACAGTTAATTTCAGGTTTCCCTTTTTTTCAATTTTTTTAAAATGTTTGTTGCATCAAATCGAGTATTGCCGTTTTCATTTTTATCTTGAGATATTTCTAACAAAATAGATAAAATGTGAGCATAATTTTGTCGTAATGCTTTAGTTGTATCAGCATTTGCGGACCACTGTGTTTGTGAAGACGATTTAATGGTTAGCGTTTCATTACGTTTTAGATGTTGACATAAAAGTTTCCAACGATGAGCTGAAGACGAAAAAGTTATACACAGATTTAATTATACTAAAATATTCAACTGCGTTGTTACAATTTTTAAATGCACGAACACCGACCAGGTTTAATGTGTGTTTAACGAGTATGCCGCACACGGTAAAAATAGTGCAAAAGAAGCTAGTGTTTTTATCTTTGTTTGTAATCCTATGTACTTTCTAGCCATATTACTGGTATTGTCATATGACTGTCCAACACAGTTTTTAATATTTATACCAAAGTTCTTAATTATTTCAACTACAGTAATGGTTAAATCATTGGCGCGCATACGGGGGTGCTAAGGAGTGCTTAGCACCTCCGAGTTCTAAACTAGTACCTCCAGTTTATCTTGAGGTAAAATTATTGTTTAAAAAGGTTTATTATGTATTTATAAGAATGAATAAACTCCAGTTTGCATTGATAATGCACTAATGCCCACGAACGTACTCATACTACGTGAATACATATGATATTGGGTATTTGTGTTTATGTTACCTATGCATGTGATATTGTTATTATGTTCAAGTTTATTGCTGGAATATCATTTAGAATCTTTGTTTTGTTTACTGTCTACAGGTTTGATTGCTTATTGATAAAAATAGTGATGTTTATTAATAATATTTAGTTATAATATATAAAAATTGCTACAATTATAATTAAATAGTAAAACTAAAACATTTTATGCTAAGTAATTGTAGGGCAGTGGTTTCCAAGGGGGAGAGGGTAATTTTGGGTTCACTCGGAAGAGAATATGATGATGATAAAATTACAAAAATAATTATGATATATTAAATTTGCAATGTTTAAAATTGAAATCACTACATATTTTCAAATTATTCCGCATCGATAACAATTATATTTTATAATGATAGTGGATAAACCTTTTTGCATTTAATTTAATATTAATAGGTGCAAAGTTTAATTAGCATGACTAAAAAAATCGCCTAAACTCTAAATTTAGAGGGAGGGAGAATGAGATTTTTTAAAATTTACCATGTGGTACAAGATGAAAAAGGTTGGGACACACTGTTGTAAGGGGTTTGTGGTAGGTAAAGATCAGCCCGGTCCCGGGTCAATCCGGACCGGAACGGAAAAAGCCCGGAACGGAAAAAGCCCGGAACGGGATTGGGTTAGGTCCAGTCCGGTCACACGCTGAGATATTTTTGGTTTAGATGTGTTCGGGCCTAGGACTGCACGATTATTTTTTTCCCCACAATAATCGAATATTAGTTAAATGTTCGATTATAATCAATTAATCGAATAATCTGAGAGTATTCGATTTTTATCCGAAATGACGAATAATCGAACACTCGAATAATCGAATAATCATACTTATACTACACAATATATTAGTGATCTAATACTAATAATTTACCAATATTAGTAATCAAATAAATAGTCTGGTTTAAACGATTTATTCATAAAAACATAAAATAAACTAATACAATAAATATGAACTGCCTTTTACCTTAAGGGTCAGTCTTAATCTTGAAGTTAAATTAAAATAAAATAATATTTAAAACACTGGTTAGCTATATAGTCCTTATTCATAGTTATAAAATAAGCTGACTGGCATGTTCGTTAGTTAACGATGATCTATGATCAGTTAATATACATCCCCCTTTACTAAAAATACGTTCAGACGCTAAGCTTGTAGCTTGAATGGTCATAACTTTTTTTGCTGAAACGAACATAATAGGGTAAGTTGTCTTGTTTATGTTCCACCAATCTAGTGAATCTTGTTCAACACACACTACTTCTTCCTTTTTCGATTTGTTTCTTAGCGTTTGATCTTTTTTTCTTTTTATTGACTACAACTGTAAATTGCCCCTCGTTCCTCGGGGTATCTGGCCTTTGTTCTCTGGTCCTCGGTCTCTGTATAGGACCAAGGCGTGATCTTATGGGTCTATTTGTACCTGTCTGTTTTTCAATGGTCTTCTTCAAACCTCTCACTTCTTCTCTTATGGTAGCGAAGAGATTCTCCATACGTTTCTCCACGCATTTCTCCATATTAGTTTGTTTTCTGTTCTGTTTCTGTTCCAGTCTCAGAGTTTGTTCTGTTTGATTCTCTTTACTGTTGATTATATTGCCATAATTTTCATTTCGCTTCTCTTCCTCTATTAGCAAATGCTCTATAACGACTGATAATATTGCCACCGTTTCGAAATTTATTTCGCCAAGCATCATATCTGCCCTTAAGTTTTGTAGGGCTTTAATTATGTCTCGTTCTATTTCTTCTTTATTTACTGTCTTGCCCATTGTATAATATAATATCTCCTGAACTGTCGACGATGATGATGAAGACGAAGGAAGACGAGGTACTGGTTCCCTTGTCTTTTTCCTTGATACTGGCTTCTTTACTTTCATCGTCTTCGATGGTCCCGGATTATCGTTTTCTTCCATTCTTCTTGCTATTGCCCTGTTCCTCAGACCCCCGTATTAATCCTATCTGGATGATTTGAGTGGTAAGGATATACCAATAATATGAGATGTTACTGTATATACTATAGACAACGTATAATTATTGTAATTTGGACTTTAAACTTATATAGAATAATAAATGATATAATGCTTGTTGATAATACGGTTAGCAACACCTCTCGGGTTATCTATTACAAAAACTTTTCTAGATATTTCTTAGATTGAATCTTCCAGCCAAGTAAACTAAATTTAAATCAATTTTAATTAAAATAATTAATATTCATATTATAAATTAATAAAAAAAATCAATTTTATTAAATTTTAATTAATTACTGACATATACATTTTACACGTTAAACTATTTACTTAGATTCCACCTTTTATCAAATATTTTATAGCATTTTTATTATTTTTTTATTTTTTACTTAGTGTTTTTTTACATGGAGATGTCGGAGTATTTTTGTTGGGGTATCATTATTTTTTATAAATTATCATATTGAATAATATACTAGTACATTATTATACGTAATATTTTTTATTTTTTTTCCATTATTATTATGCAGACGTCTTTAGCACGACGAGGTCACCGTTCAAACTGTACAGATGTATCGTTACATCTTGCCCATTTATTTTGATGTTTTATAATTGATGTATAATGGGCTTCAGTCATAGGTTGACCATGATGGCAAATTATCGAGCTTAAAGTATAACATTTACTATCAACCGTTATATGTTATGGTGGCTAATGCATTTATATGAAGATTTGTAATTTTTGTATTCACACACTCCAAAGTTGAATTTGAAAGTACAAATATTCATGAGTATTGAGTATGTTTATTGTCTGTGTATGGTTTGAAGTAGTATTAGAAGCACAAGTTATATTTCCTATTGTAACTTCTTTAGACAGGTCATTCAATATGGAATGCATTGTGACAATTTTTGTATGTTTTCGGTACATTAAGTTGAATTATATAATTATTTGAAATATATACTCTACTCTTTTTACACCTAGAGTATTTTAATATCGTTTGAAGTTGATGAAGCAAAGAATGTGTGTAAGGGTTCGTATAAAGTAATGAGTGCACTAATAAACTCAGAAGCATCTTGCTGTTTTATGTTAACGTAAGGATGACCAATCTAATTTCTTATACTAGATACACTTAATTGACATACTTGTGATGTATATAAGTATGCAAGTTTTTTTAATACATTGTCTTCTAAAGAATTAATCAAGATATTTAGTATGTGAGTACAATTGAAAATTACTTGCAAAGATGCATTTGCAAAACAATAAACCGCATCCAAATTTAAAAACACTAAAATATTTAAATTGGTAATAGATGTTGGAATATTTGAATGTTATGGACCTGAACATTTGATGATTTTTTCCATATTATATCTTTTACGTGTATACATATGTTTGATCACTAAAAAATGTAGAGTTAGCAACATCTACAATACAATTTTCCAACGACATAATTTGACTTTTGTGAATAGTAATTCCATAAGCGACCGTTATGGGAAATTGTTTTCTGAATACGAATGATCCGTGAAAAAGTTCAAGCTTGTTGTAACAGGTTTAAGATGATACATTTTTTCGTTAAAGATCACTTGAATTTGTTGAGGCTTACCATCAATTCCAATAATTATATTTTTAACTGTTCCTATAACTTCGTTAATCAAACCACTTGATACATCAATATTTCTTTGTAACATAATTTTACAGTTTAACTTCACTTTAAATATTTTTAAAGACCAACTGTCCGCGAACTATCATCATCAAGTTTCGACAGATTTGTCATAGCTTTGTTTTAGTTGATGGTTTACAATAAACAAAATCAATTGGTTCCAAACGAATGTTATCTGAAGATAATAAAGATAATATTACATTATTTAAAAATGAGCAATGTTTTCTTGTAGAAAGTATAAATAGTGTAGAATCTGGTAGCTTCATTTGTACAATTGTCTTATTATATCTGCAGGATTTTTTTTGATTTTAAAACTAATTTTTTGTTTATTCATAGTTTGAATGTCAGATCGTGTAACTGTGTTAATTCTAATTCTATCCAGTATTTTAGCATATTCAGGATTACTCTATTTTTTTCTCGTGTTTTTGGTTAATTCATTGTAAGTAAACAACTTTTCCCATAAATTTATAGCATGCATCTAATGCATGTAGATACTTATCACTATTTTTTGCATTTGATGGTAGAAATGGCGATTGTTCATTCACTGGTGATACTTGAAGAAGATCTCTGAAAATTAAGATATTGATTTTCCCAAACCAACCATCATCACTGTTACCTGTGTCATAAATGTCACGTAGTCCTAAATATATATAAATCAATTTCTCATTAGATACCATACTTATCTCGTCAATTATGAATAAAATTACATTTTTCATTTTTTCACGAATTAATTTAAGAGAACCATTTGATAAGGGTCTGTATGGTGGGGTGTGTCTATGTTCTACCAGTAACTGCAAAAACGGCGAATACTTTGTATATTATATGCAGCTATTCCCGTTGGATCTGTTATAGCTACATTTCGATTTAATTGGTTTGTTACATATGCCTTAATAGTTTTAATCAAATATGATTTCCTTGTACCCCATACACCGGAAACAAAGTGACGTATTAGTGATCTATTTTCACTTGCTATTTCACCCCTAACAAAATCAAATACTTATTTTTGATCAAAGTTTAAGTTTTCTATTAAAGTTTCTACATTTTCTTCATTTTTTTGCATTATTTGCATTATTTTGTAGCACTTCCATAGCTTCTTCTAATTAATTAATTTGAAACTTATCGTTTGTTTCGTTTGTAGTATGTGACATTTGGTTGTTTTACAATATTCCAATAATCCTATTAATATCATCTTTAGATGTGATAAGATATTGCAGATGATTATGATAATATATTACTGATTATACTATATTTTTACATATCATAAATGCCTCAAAATATATGTTGCTTACACCGATTAATTTTTTTTTTTTCACTCCATGGTTCAAATAACATTAATAAAGAACGGAAGTACTTTTCTGGTTCTAATTTTCAGTTATAAATAGAATGTTTAATTAAATGTGACCATGGTCGTTTTTTGATCAACCGATAACCGGGATACTCATAACATTGAAGTTTTGTCAAACGTGGTTTTTTTTTTACAATATCGTATTTACTAGCAAAATCGAATAGATTAGTATTTTCCATTTCAGTGGGTGTGTTTGGGTAATGAATATCAATCATCGAAGGGTAGTACAGATCAGTAGACTGGTTATACAAACTTTCTATTTCTGTTTTTGATTTCAGTCTTCTGTTCCTCATTATTTTTACATCCAAACATTTGATCATTGCATTTTTATCAGTTCTATATAAAGGTATACCTAGCAACATGTCACATGCTTCTAGAACTTCACAATCTCTGTTACTGAGTGACCGTAAAGGTACATTCTATAATTTAGTATTTAAAGACTTATTACTGTTTATTACATCAAACGTTCGTGAAACATTAAATGTTTCAGGTTTAGTCTGATATTTTGTTATGTAAGAACTAAGGGCACATGAATTTTCACAAATTAATTGTATGTCCATATTTCCTCCCCACGCCAATAGAATAGCAGAATTATAATAATTTATATTTGCTTCTTCTTCTGATCGTGGTATATCATTAAGTCTCTTTTCGATTTTAGATTTCTTCGTCCAGTAATACTAGATGTAGCAACATCAAGGATTGTAAACTGATTTGTAACAGACATAGGATATTCAAATCTACAACATTGAACTATATCTTTCAATGTATTTTTCTTGCGCATGCAATAACTATTGTGCTTGTGAATTTAATATGAATCTATACGTTTTGAATGTATTGGAAATTAATTTTTATCAAGTTATCACACGTAATTTTTTTCGCAATAAAATCAGCTACTTCGTCATTTGTTGAAACTCCCAACACTAAAGTTCCTTCTATCCAAATAAATGTATGGAAATGTTGTAGTCCTCTGGTTTGATATTCTCGCTGCCATACGTAATGTGTGATTACACCCAATGGTACATCATCGGATGTAAAAAAATCCAGTATACCTTTAAATTCATTATTAATAAAACGTGATGTAAAAATGGGATCAAATACTATAAGTACTGATAGTTTTTGCCGTCTGCTATTGTACTATTAACTTTCCTTAAGAACGATTCTAGCGTATTCCAGTTGTACTCGGTAGGAATTAATGTTAAAAGAGTCACTGGTTCATACCAAGTTATTATAGTTTCTATATCTGACTATATCAGTATTGGGTTGTGTTTCTTAATCTTGTGAATATAGTAGTTAAATTGCCTTCCAACTATTCATTTTTAAGTAACTCTAAACATTCTAAAAAAGTTTATTTTCTGAAGATTTCTTGGTATTTAGTTTGTGATAAATACCAGCCTTTAACTCTCTAATATTAAAGTCATAAAGCAAGAAAAATAAGTGTTGTATGTTAGTTATAAAAATTGGGTTCATTGACAAAAATCAGGATTTGATAAATTCAGAAGGCATAAATGAAACTAATCGGTAAGAATATTGACTATCATTTCCCAAAAGAAACAATATAGGAAAACACTTTTAAATCTAACTGATGTAAATCTCGTTGATCAATTGACTGTGCATTTACTTTTAGCATTTCATAAAAATCTTTAGTATTCTTACAAGGTTTCTTAAGTATATGTATAGTGTATTGTTCATAGTACTCATTGGTTGGTTCTGCTTAAGTAAGCAGTTGTATCTCATTAATATCCCTTTTCTACCAGTGTTATCAATTAGTAAAGGATTTTCATTTTCCCATGTCTGAGCATGTTAATGTAAGCCCTCAACGTTAGTATTAATACTATTATCATTATCAATGTTATTTAATATTTCATCTTCATCAGTATTGAAATCTGATAGTATTCAGTTTCATAGTCAATATATAATTTTAAAAATAGTTTTAGTGTGGAATAGATATATCTTTGTACAAACTATAATTACCCTTTAACCATATCAACGCATTATACACTTGGTGAATTTTAATTAAACTTTGTTATATTTTTTTGTTTTTCGTTGGAATGCTACAAACAAGAATATATAATTTATGTTCAACTATAGCTTGGTTAGGAATTGGTAATTTTTTTAACGTTTTCTCTAATGGTAGAGATAAATAGAATGCTCTTCCTATGACTTTTTTGGATCATAGCTTTTTTTAGGTTGTTTACGACCGGCCACAGAACTCATTTTAATAACTTGAAAATTTTTGGCTCGCTGTATAAGTATTCTTTCAAAATCGTTTAAGCATAAAAGTACCTGAGGTGTAACTGGAGAATATAAATTATTAAGTATGCAAGAAGAAGGTACCATGGTAATGCATTTGAACGAAATATTTTAATACAAAACAAACAAATAAAATCACTGGGTAAATTGTTAGTTTCAACGAATTCACTGATTTTTCCCTAGTGTTCATTACTAACAGGATTTCTAATGTTATTAATATTTATAACATTATTTTATAACCCAATTTATGACATGATAAACAAAGATTTATAGGTATCCATAACTCTTTTATATAATCGATTGAATGACTGTGAATAAGTTTCAATGACATCGTCCTCATGGGCAAAATTAAATAAACCTAAATCAGAGCTTTTCCCTGTCTTCTAAGATAATTGTTCTATTTCAAGTAACATATTTATATTAATATTGTGAATATCTCAATCAGTTCAATCTTTAATTTGAACTCTACGAATTTTGTATAAACATAATAATTCTTGAACACTTGGAAAATGATGAGTACGACTTGTTAAAAATAATAAAATGGAAGAACAGCAGTTCTCAGCATAACATACCGAAGTATGTCCCAACATAAAGAGATTTCTAGATTTGCTGTTGCACAAATCATCAATGTTTTTACTTTTTTCTGAAAAGTCATTTAATTCTGAACTTAATAAGTATTTTATTATTTTCAATACTCTTGGAATAAAGTATTTACAATTGAGGTTTCATAAAATTTCATTACCATACCATGCTACTTCTAATATATTAACATTAATGGGCTGAAATAAATTCATAATTTTACCTTCGTCATCAACTTCCAATGTTTTATTCTAATATTTTTGGACCCTCGTTAGTAGAAGCACAGTAGCTTCAGATAAAATTCTCGAAAGTTGTGGTTGTGAATTTCCTATTTCTGTAGTAACTCGTTGGAACTCATTATATGACTCAAGCTTAAACATTTTAAAATATAAGCAACAGCTGACTAGAGCATTTGATAATTTGAAGTTAAAAATATTACAACTGAATGAATGGATATTTTTGAAGGAATATTGTAAGGTAAAGGAACCATTAGCTAAGTTACAATGTGAAAATAATATCATAGTTTTTTGGGTTATGTGGCTCCAACTACTTTAGTAGTAAGTCTATTGTTAGTCGGTACATGTTGATTTTATCATGGAAGATTTATCAAACCTCTTTGGATTTTATCATTTTTATACTGTGATAAGACATGGATAAGACAAAATAAATGTCTTTTTTGCCATATTTTGAATTTTAATATTTCCATTGTATGCTAAATGCTGATTGCTGAACTGTTGTGTTGTGGATAAAAATATACGTTTTATTCTTTTTTTCGTTTGCTAATGTATAAAGTATGGCTAAAAAAAGATAGAAAGAGAGAAACCAATTTCACAAACGTCAAAATTGATTTATTATTACAATTGTGTAATAAGAACAAAACGTAAAAGAAACTCAACAATTTCTTCATCATCATTATTAACACATGAACAAATTGAAGTAATTTTAATTTATAGTAATTTATAATTTTATAATATTGTGCAATTTTAAAACGACGTGAAAAATGACAATCGTGTTTCAAATTAACCTCGGACGGTTGTTTACTATACAAGAAATATATATTGTTAAATTAAATATATTATGATGAAAATTATAAAACATTGATAAAAACTTTTAGTTAAGATTTTATTCGGTAGATTTAGTATCAAATAAGTTATTTGGAACTTTATCTGTAAGATAGTGCTGTCAGTTGAGAAATTCACAAATTAATTTTAACTAATAGATACGAACATGGCGATTGCATTTTGAGTACGCTAATTTAATCTTTAATTCTCTTGAAATAGATCGATCGATACCATATCAACTGTTTCTACGGAATTGCAATTTATCGTAAAGCCCGATTTACATGCAACGACTTATTGCACGTTTTGTTAGACATATAAAATAAATAATAAGACGTACATTTTATAAAGTGTCAACACGTTCCAACTTTTACTGAGTTTTCCATTCCAGTTTCAACTGTATTTCTGTTTATTCTCCAATAGTGTTCAGTTATTTTAGTGATGCTTGACGATATGGAAGAAGCACTATTGTGGTTTATCATAATGTTTTTAGTACGCGTGCAACAGAATTTCGTAGATCAGACATGTTCGTAAGAAAACAAAAAATACCATACGAATCAAACTAACGAACAAATTGAAAAAGGAACTACAAACATTCAAAAACAATCAATTTCATTCATTCTTGTCATCACTCACACCAGTCAAAGGTTCCTTATGGAAATCAATAAAAAATAGAACTAAAAAAAATAGACTTAGTCCCCCCTTTAACAAATCCTAACAACACTTTAGCCACAACCGACAGTGAAAAAGCAAATTTATTCGGTAACTACCAATCAGAAACTTACCAACCCCACTCAGATACAAATGCTAACATAACGACATACTTAAAAAATGTTCAAACTTTTCTTAACAGTCCACTACCTATATCACTACCAGCTAAACCAATTACACCACAAGAAATAAAATCAAATATTGCTAAACTATGCAACAACAAATCTCCAGGGTACGATCTAATTAATAACAAAATTCTCAAAAAATTAACAAACAAAACCATACTTCTTCTCACTTATATATACAACGCAATGCTCAGTTTGTCATACATTCACCCGATATGGAAATTCTCAACAATTATATTAATCGCTAAGCCAGAAAAACCAAAACACTTAGTAACTTCATACCACCCGATAAGCTTACTACCGACGTTAAGGAAGCTTTTCGAAAAACTACTCCTTAAAAGAATAACCTTTATTGTTAAAGAAAAGAATATCATCCCAAATACTCAATTTGGATTTCGATCATATCATTTAACAATCCACCAAATACATAGAATCACCGATAAAATATCATCATCATTAGAAAAAAAAAACACTGCCCATGTGTATTCCTTGATACCGCGCAAGCGTTCGATCGTGTTTGGCATGACGGATTACTGTTCAAATTAAAATCATTTCTACTTGCTCCATATTTTCTCATTTTAAAATCTTACCAAGAAGATCAATATTTCACTATTAAATATAACAATTCTTACTCTCCTTACCATAAAATTAAAGCGGGAGTACCACAGGGAAGTGACCTATCACCCATATTCTACAATATATATACATCAGATATACCGAAAACAAACCATACAATTCTAGCAACATATGCAGATGATACCGCCATACTAGCATCAAACAAAAACCCAAACATAGCCACTCATGATATACAATTCCATTTAAATCAAATTTCCAACTGGACTAAAAAATGGAAAATTAAAATTAATGAAAAAAAATCAGTTCAAATAAATTTTTCTCTTAGTAAAAAAGAATGTCCTCAACTATCACTAAATAATGTATAAATTCCTATCAAAAATATAACCAAATACCTAGGAGTTCATTTAGATAAAAGACTTACCTGGGCCCATCGTACTTGACAAAAAAGAAAACAATCTAATACACGCCTGCATCTCCTTCATCCATTATTATCTCCTTCTATGAGTTTATAAAACAAAATATTAATATATAAGACGATTATTACCCCCCTTTGGTCATATGGTATCCAAATATGGGGCCAAGCTAAACCATCTAATATAAGACCCATACAAGATTTCCAGTCCATATGTCTTAGACAAATAACTGGTGTCCCTTGGTATATGACCAACGACGTACTACATAAGGATCTACAAATCCCAACAGTGAACGAATTAGCAACTCGTCACTATAAAAAGTTCCACTCCAAACTGCACTCAAACCAAAACCCTCTTATTTCTCGCATGTCCTCTATAACCATCCCCAACAACCCTCCAAGGAGGTTAAAAAGAAAATGGCCAAGAGACGCCCTTGCCTAACTCACAAAAAAAAAAAAAACGGTCCCTATAATATGAAACCATCAAACTAACTAGGAGGTACTGTTGATGGACGGTTTTCCCCCCTCAAGATATACATGCCATGATTTATATTATATATTATAAAATTTACTTATGTACTGCTTGTTGTATAGATCGTAAATATGCATTTTAATAAAAAAAAAAAAAAAAAGTATTTTGCCTTATTATTATTTGTCACGTACTTTATTTTTCTATTATTTCTATTCTATAATCAATGGTTATATTATGTTCGTATTTCTTGAAATTACTTTTCACTACGGTCATTTCACTTTTCATATATTATCAGTTATTAATATTATTTTCCCTCCAGTCAAGAAATTATAAAAATAAATGTTGTTTACTGTTGAATATACAATATAATACGATATATAAATAATACTGTGAAATGTGAATGTCTAAAATTGTTTTATTTTATTTTGTTCATTCATCGGAGAAGCATCGTCGCCATTGGCGCAACTAGGTCTAAAATATTGGGGGGGGGGGGCTGAAGCCCTATAAATAAATATAGTCAATGTGAGCTATGAGGGGCTTTGTCCCCCATACCCCCCATTGCCGCAGACACAGAACAATAATTATTAATTGAAATAAAAACAATCATAAAATATTATTACCATACTATATTATTAAAAATCATGTACCTACTTCTATATAATATGTTTTACATAAAATATGACATAGCACCACCGCAATATTCCACCGTTGTCCGTCATATTTATTAGATAACAATATTATTATTAATTATGTAGGATTGTAAGAATTAAAAATTAAACTATAATAATAATATTTTATATTTATATAATTTACTTTTGAATAATTCTCTGCGTCATACATATATTCATATTATTTAGTATGTATCTCACTATCCCATGCTTAAATTATCATTAAATTTTAAATAATCAAAAAATTTGAGGGGACTATAATACATTTTGGGGGGCTAAGCCCCCCTAAGTCCTAAGTTTCAGTGAAATTGTCACTTATGAAAATTGTACAATTACTAAAAATCCTTAATTGCCGATGAGTTTAATAAACATTTTGCCAAAGTAGTCATTTTGTTGATTTATTTTGAGTACCTATATCTAATACTGTCTGTTACAATATTCATTTTAATTTTTGGAAACCAATTGCTGCCAATTCACTTCTTTTTCATGCAAATAAAAGAATATTTTTCTTACATTATCTATTCTTATTTTTTTTTACCATTTTTTTTAAAATCTTTTTGTGATATTGTTTTCAATAATTCAATAATTTATTATTTTCTTAATTCTTGCAACGTTTTGTACGTCAAATACAATATTACATTTTTATTATATTCCTAAAAAACTACATTAAAATACGTATTTTCTGGTTATTTTTTAAAAAAAAAGAACTTCAATAAATATTGCAAGACTGCAAGACTTTTGCAGTGTGGGTCTTGTTTTGTTCTTGGTCTTGGAGTCTCAGTCTTGGTCTTGGTCTTGCTGCAAGACCAAGACCAAGACTGCAAGACCAAAATAATTTTGCCCATCACTACCACCAGGCAACACGGTTCAACCAAGAAAAAAAATGTATAACAAATATTAAAATATATAATTCTGATTTACTAATAAGTTAAATACTCAGCCGTATGTCCATTAATATCTTGGAATTTTAAAAAACGTTCAACTGGTTGTCCATCACAATTAACGTATCGTAATATAATTGCTAATTGATCGATGTAAGTGATATTAGGTGTAAAGTGAACAATCATTCCAAAATATTTTGCATTTTTTGTTTGTTCTATTATAGGTTTTAAAGCTTTATCTCTCATTAAAATTATGATTTCACAAACTGTGTATGATGAAATATAATTTGTTTTACCACTACCAACGTTCCTATAATTATTGAGATGTTCTTTTAAAAATGGATCAAACTTTGCTATTAACTCCATAATACCCAAAAAATTTCCATATAATAATTAATAATAATTTCCTATAATTTCATTTTCTCTGAAAAATGCTAATCCTCTTTGAGTTAAAAATTGAATAACTGATACTGTTCATTTTAAAACGTCCCTCCAATACTGAAAATCTTTTTTATACTATAAAACTAGTTGACAATCAATACGCTTAATATCTATAGAGCGGTTTGAAAAATCACAAATTACTTTTCTATGAACAAATTAATTTTCATATTCTCTAAGTCGTTCTTTAGAATGTTGCCAATTGCTAAAACTCTCTTTACGCAACAGCGTGTTATTCGGTGAATATAGCTTACAAATATAACAAAATAAATGCCGACGGTGAATATATCAACCAATTTCTATGTATTTCATGACCACTTTTTTTAGTGAAATAAAAATGTTCTTTAGTTAATTTTCGTAGAACTATTTGAATAGTTTTTTTTTTTTAAATTATGAATACAATCTATATTTTGTTTTGGAGTATTTAAAGTGAAGTATTCTCGAAAGCTTTCCGAAATTATCGGTGGCTATGTTGAAATATTATCGAAGAATCGTGCAAAATTGTTTGGTAGTAAATCTGGGTTTAATCATAGGCGGATATTTAGTTGAATTTTTGGGGGGGGCTATAATAATTCAATGTAAAATAACCCGCAGGGGCTTCGTCCCCATACCCCCTTCCCATACACAAGTAAAACTTATTACCATTAAAAATATAGATATGTTTAAATTGTATTAAAAAAACACTAAATAACGTATATTTAAAAATAATTAATATTTTATTTTAATGACAAATAACTATTTGTATTAGCAAAGATACTCAAAATATCATCGTTTTTTATATTTTTCGATATATCTTTTTCAATATATAGTATTGAAATATTGCTGAACTTATCTTCAACCAACAATGTCCTTAACCAAATTTTTATTTTTTTCATTGCACTGAAACTTCTTTCGCAAGTAGCCAAATTATGTAATTGGTATTGTTAATGCTATTGTAAATAGTTTTTGATTATTTCTTATTTTACGATTTTCAAAAAAAATAAACAGATAATTATAAATAAATTATAAAAATAACGAATAAAATTTCTAACATAGTTTCGATTTTGGAGGACAATTAAAATATTTGGGGGGATCTAAGCCCCCCCCCCCAAGCCCCCTGATATCCGCCTATGGGTTTAATATCAATAATATCGATCAAACATACCTCAGTTATAACAGTCGCATGGAATAATGAATAATTAGTACTAGTAGGTACTAGTAGTACCACAGATTTCAACAGATTTTTCAATTTCAGTAATTTCATGTTTGTTGGTATATTTTACAGTAACGTCTATTTCTAAAAATAATAAATTGTGATAATTTACAAAAATAATAGTTAATATAAGAGTATGACTTCATCTTATTATTAAAAATGTATTACCTGGCGATTGTGCGCTAGAAGATAAATTAGTACTAAACGTACATTTTTTCAAACTACCGTGTAATTTTTTTGTTTCTTGATCTCGTTTATCCTTTATACATTATATCCTATATTCAATATTATATAAATCTTTTTATTCGTATACGCATGAACAACATATAATATATATATATACATAATATATTATATAATTATTTATTTTCGGAATTATATTTGTTTTTTTTGGATAATATATGTTCAACGATTTCAATATCTTCTTCACTGCACTTGACGAAAGGTATCTATAAGAGCTATCATTTTTGGTTCATCCATATTGATGTTACACTATAATATTATAATTTATAATTTAATAACTTCTAAAGTTATAGCTTCAAGGGCAGAAAGTTATATTGATAAAAAAAATTATAATTATGATTTATGTGTACATAAGTTACCACAATAAACTCGTCAAAACTGTATTTCTTATCATTTATTATAATAAAATAATCTGGTCGATAAGATATACTGCCACAAGAGGCTCGTGCGATTATCATTGCACTGGGGACGAAAAACTGGCGTAGTGCATTGACATGAAACATTAAAAAGGACACTCGGTGGCGCACATTAATTTTGCCGATGGAACATAAAAATATGCACTGGTGTAGTCAAGGCAGTTCAGTGAGGTGGAAAACGCTATTAGACTTGTGAAGCTGTCACCGGATCTAATGTTCAATAGTTAATATACACATGGATTTTATATCGATTAATTACATGATATACAACCATAAACATATTAAGATATAGGTATATATATATATCTTAATATGTCTATGTATACAAAACTTCTTATTTGAATGATTAAATATTAGTACAAGAACAATAATTCACAATATTGGAAATTTCCATGATATTACAATACTTTTTTTGAACTTGAGTGCATATAATCCACATCTAAATTAAGATTGCCATAAATTTATAAGGCAAAACCGGGACCAAACAAACACATTATTGATTAATATACTTTTAATATATTGAGAGGACCAGTGATGTATACATGAAGGGGATGTGGGAATCAGATCCTCCCTAGACCTTTTTTTAATTAAAATAAAATAATGTTCTTAGTGTGAGGACATTAGAAACGTAAGAAAAATAATGATTTCTTTGCAA
This sequence comes from Sipha flava, assembly GCF_003268045.1. Lineage (NCBI taxonomy): Eukaryota > Metazoa > Arthropoda > Insecta > Hemiptera > Aphididae > Sipha > Sipha flava. Next base: position 853,818 of record NW_020272866.1, read on the forward strand.
ATGATCCTTCCTCCACACAAAAGTTATGTATACGTCACTGAAGAGGACCATTAATGGCCGGCAATAAAATATTTAAAAATATTTTTGTAAAATAAAATACATTATATATTTATATGTGTAAATTACAAATTATGTTTTTATTATATATTGTCAATTGATTACAATTAAAAATGTACTTTGAAATAAAATGGTCGAAATTAAAAATTAAACAATAATACATTTCCTCTAAACGTCTAACCCGGGATATATGGACGTCCTGAAAACATTTTTCGAGACACCGGGACATGAAGTTCAAAACTGGTGACAATCCCAGTTTTCTGGGACTTATGGCAACCCTAATCTTAATTGATGTACTTCTTAGAAATAAAAGTATTTATCTACTTTAGATGTATCACTAGCTGGTGTTGACTAAATGAAACAGGCAGTTAAATTCTATATACAAAAATTACTGTTATGTTCATAAATTTTATATATATATATTATTTTTTATAAACTAATAAAAGTATTAACAAAATATTTAATCGTAATAAATAACAATAATAAAAAATAATTATTCACATTCTATGGACATTAACCTTGTGCCAACAACAATTTTAATAGTTTCAGGAAGCTTGTATGATATGGGCAAGTCTATAGAAGCTATACAGTTTAATAATTCATTATTATTTTTATTTTATTATACAAATAAATGTTGCTTATTTAAAAATATCAAATATTGATTACATATTATGTTTACTGTAATTGGAATCCAGGAAATAATTTGAGCTGTTATAAATCTATTAAACTATTTGATTGATTTGAGTTGAGCAATTTAGTCCAGCAGCTATTTGAATAGCAGAACTTGATTTTTGCTTGGCATTTGTTAGTATTCTTATTGTTTCGCCCATAAGATATTCAGCTTCAATGCTGTTTACAATTAATAACCACGATGTATTATCGTTGAAGTGTAAACCAAGTGTTTCTTCATTTTTATCCTATAAGAAACCATACAGAATAGAGTAATTAAGGAAACGACCATATACATAAGTAATTTTAAATTTGAATATCTTACAATATGATTGAAATTACTCATGTTCTGTACATGAGCCAATGTAGGAAAATGTTCTTCATAAGGTAATAGCCATGTACATTCACCGCTTAATACTACTAATTCATATTCAGTGATCACAACACCTGGTAATTCGATAACCTCTACCAGTCCTAAAGTAAATATATATATCAAAATAAATATAAAACAATAAACATTGTTAAGACCAATGGGATTTCAGGTTAATAAAATAAAATTTTAATATCTAATTACCGTTGTCTGTAACAATTGTTGCACTCTCGCAGAACACAACATGAATAATAGGTAAGTGCAATTCATTTCTATAAAGGATATTGTTCACATATAAATAGGAATTAGTATTAGGAGATGATATCAATACTGCTCGTTGTTCAAATGGTTTAATCTCTGAAATAATGATTTTATTTATAACATACAATTCAATTACATGGTTTAATGAAAATGGTAAAATATTCGTTAATAAATACATACTTTCTAAAAATGCGATTAATCGTGTAGTAATATGCGGCACAAAGAGAACAAATGTATATTTCATATCATTTTCTGGTTGAGTGACACAAATAGCTAAGCCCACATTCCATGGCAGGGTAGCAATTGACTTGACTAGGCTCAATCGATGACTGGACACTTTTTGTAAACTATACAAAAACATTATGCTATTATTATTGCTTTTGCTATGCTTTTGTTCTTCATAATTTTATCTTTTACTCTGTTTATAATATTACATAACTATACTTGCTATTTTCTTAATATATTCTATTACTAATTTATTATTTTACGTATTAATTTTAAGTAAATATAATATAAGAACTGCTCCCCCAGCACAAGCAATGCTTTTAAGGGGTGCTGCAACTAATTAATTTATGTATGTATAAAATGTATCTGATGTTGTTTTGCAAAATAAATATTATTATTATTATTATTATTGAATAAAAATAAACAATAAATCATGAGAAAAAGTTTTTGCTTACAGTTCATCTGGTTGGCCAATGAATTTAAATACATATAATGATCTGTTGGAAATTATCACACATCCATCAAGACGGTTATCAGGACTTGTCATAATACAATTACACTGTTAAATAAAACAATAGTTAATTATAATAATTTTAAAAAACACTCACATAGCATACTCGAAAAACTAGTTTAAATTCTTCGTTTTCTCGGAAATATTTTTGTCGGATATAAAATTTTAATCGTTGGTCAATTGAAGTAAAGTCATTGTACGAAAATTGAATAGGTATATCTGTTACTGATGGAATTCTAGAATCTATATTAATTCCTGTTTCTAAAATTCAAATAAAATATTTTGAATATATTTATTAAATATTTGTACATAATATGGTATAAAAAACACAATACATTATATCATATGTAGCTGTAAGTACAATACCTTTTAATGATGAACTGTCATTGCGTTTTTTCCGACTTTCATAAGCAGTACACACACTATCCGTCATTGATCCTAATATTAATATTAATTTGATTAAAATGAAAAAAAAAAACAAACACAATAAATAAATGTTTCAAAAATTAACTGTTGGGTAGTAAGAAGAGAATTTGGTTAATATTTTTTAAATTGTTTTATTATATATCTAAATTTAAACTTAAGAATTATTTAATTAAATTAAAATAAATCTTATAAAATTATTAAAATGGCAAGCATTATTTTTATAATTATTAAATTCAGATGATACCTGAACCAAATATACAAAATTGATGTTATATATATAAAATACACTAATGACATATTTAAATGTTTTACATATAATTAGTATCAAATGTACATATGAAATAAACTACAAAATTTACGAATTAAAAACTATTTAAATAAATCATTAATATTATGTCATAAAATAAGATTACTTAAATAATTGTAAACAATTTATATACATTTTCATTTTAGTAAATATTTTATAATATAGGATTAACAAAAAATACTTAGTTGATGTTGAAAATACTCATCATGTTAAGTTTATACCTACATAATTAGAAATATGACTAAAATTAACTAAAAATCAACATTGTATTTGTAGTATTTACCATGATAGCTGGTAAATAATGGTAAAATAAAGACTAAATTATAATGAATTTATCAGAAATGCACCAAATAAACTAATTTTAGTGTAAATTTAGTTTTTTCTTTTATACAATAACAATACTAAACAATTTTAGTTATTATTGAAATGTTATTAAAAATAATTAAAATTAATTAACATTTATTAAAATGTTATCAAATGCAGTATAATATAAAACAAATATAGAATGAGTGAAATACAAACCTGAAGAGCTACTTTCTGTCAATGCAGTCCTAACATCAATAGTCAGTTGAGTTTTTTCTGATTTCTTTTCTTTTCTGTAATATAATACAAATGTTAAAGATTCTGGCTCTAGAAGACATTTTTTGTCTTCAAATAAAATATAACTATAATAAGTAATATTGTTCAACTAGATTAACATCAAAAGGGTTTTAGATGATAATTTTAGGAAAGTCTAAATAAAACTAATGAAACATATTTTATTATTTACAATGATAAGCACGTAGAATATAAATATTTAAACATTTGAACATTAATAAGGATCTTTTGTTAACAGATAAAGTAATTATGAGTTCTAATCAAATATAAATTGGATATATTTTTGAGTTTAGTACAGTAGACTATACTACTTTCACTAAATGTTTTTGTCAACATATAAAATAAAAGTAAATATATGTGTATTACTTAAATTGTAGCTTGATGAAAACAGAAATCTAATACATAAAGAAATGTAGATATAGCACGTCATTTAAATTATAAACATCATAAAAATATTGTCTCATCACTTTAATCATGGTTATTGTTTTATCAAAAACTAAAATAGATAAAGAAAAAAAAACAACTTATTTGGTAATTTTAATTGTGAAAATAAAATACATAATTAATGAGAATAAGATAACATTTAATTTAATATTATCTTTTAATTCTATAGGAAGAAAAATAAATAAAATTCTCAAATTTCTAAATGTTTAATTAATTAGAATGTTGAATCTTTGAAAGTTTCTGTTATTCAAATACTTTATGAGTTAATAATATTATTAAAAATAAAAATTATAAATAAAAAATATTTTCATTTTAAATAAGAAACAAATTATAAGATAATCATAGATATGATACACGAGTAATCATGTACAGAATATAAATAAAGAAAAGTTAATATATTTTAAATTTGAAAAAAATCAAATATTTTTTATTTATCTCTTTATTCTATGAAAAAGTTTATCTTATTAAACTAATTTATCTTTATTTCTACACTGCTAGGATTAGCAGTTTTTGAAGGGCCTTAACTAACCTAACTAACCTAACCTAACCTTAATAGAGTTTAATTTATAAATGAATAATTATTTATTAAGATTTACATACGTTGAAATTACTTCAAGAATTTCAACAGAATTTTCGCTAGGGTTACTTATAATTTCTATATCACTATCATTTCTTGATAATTGTTGTTGTTCTGGTTCTTCTGAACCTTAAATGAAAAAATTATTAATATTCAATTATATAATTTAATAAAAATATATGTGCATACTAGATCTTGAATTAACAGGTGTTGAATCATTGGAATTTTCTTCTTCAGCTAAATTTTGTTTCAATTTATTAGCAGATGGGAGAGGTTCTTCTTCCATTTGAACAACAATTGAACTGTTGCAATTAGGGCAATAAATTTTTCTTTTTTCTTCTGGAAAACAATTGATATTTTAAATAATAAAATAAAATATTGTAAATAATACATGATTAATTTTTAATATTTGACATTCTCTTTTACAATTTTTTTTTTATTTAATAAAAAAAAAAATGTGTTAATAATTTTATTACAATATTAATAATTATTATTTTGTCAACCAAAATATGAATCACCCCAATTGACCTTCGTTGGGTCAAACATTTTTACTTGTGATGAAATTATATTGTATGGTTTTTAGTACTGGGTTTACTAGGAAATACTAGGTAAACTGGGTATATAAACAAGTTTTCTCATTGATGGATTCATGAGAATAGTCATCACGATTATAATGTCACGTAATTCTTTTATCAGTAGCCTTGTATCATTATACATGTTGGGAAGGCTCAAGTTTCTTAACAACATGATAGAAATGCCATCAAAATATTGTAAGGTGATATGCCAAAAGAGCTTTGAAAGAATTTGAAAATTCTTAAAGAAAATGCACTTTATCCTTGATATTACACACTGTATTAACATACTATTTTACTTGAATTTTCAGTAAAATTAATAAATTAATTTAATTTACTGTTTAGTTTCTGAGTGACACTATTGCCCTCGAATAAAGACAGTAATAATTGTTTTCCAATACATTTTCAAGACCAAAATAAATTGTTTCCATTAAATGTTCTAATTTATGGATTATTTGATCTAATTTATCAAGTTCAATTAGTTAGTGCTAGGAGGGTAATTTTTCCTTCTCCAAGTTTGAGTAATCAATGCTGAAATTTGTTTTCATAGCTGTCACTCAAATAGGCTAACTAATATGCTCTAATGACATAATATTCACTTATATTCAGCACACGCCAATAAATCAATGCATCAGTCCATTTTAACAAAATTGATTGACATATATTGTTATTTCACATTAAAAAATAATATTAATCACAATCAAATGTAGCCCAAATCATTTAAAAATAATGTAGCTTTCTACTAATGAAATAATTTTCAAAATCAGCAGTATTTATAGAAATTACTTCCAACAAAAAAACTCTCAAGCTAATAAACTATACTTCTTTGTAACATTAGTATAGATAATAAAGTTTATTTAAATATTTTAAACTATTTTTTAAGAGCTAATAAATTATTTATTTTTGAAATGGTTAAATTGTAATAAATCATTACTTTATTTCTCTGTTAAAGTCAATGGCCAAATTTTAGAAAAATTTTAACAACAGTTAATTTTTTATAATGAACATTTTATTAACTAAAAATCCAAATCTAAAAATAAGTATTGTTAAGATTAGATATCATAAATTATAAAATAGAAGAAAAAAAAATCTGAATTATGAAGGATATATTTATTAGTTTGAAATATTTTTTTAACTATCATTACTTACTAAGAATGTGTCTATTATTTTCTTGACAAAATATTGTGGTACATTTAACACATTTAAATACTAATTGGTTCATTTCACTCAATGTTCTTGATTCTAGCTCTGTACAAATAATGCTTATAAATTCCTGAAAGAAAAAATGTAACATGGTATTAAATACAAATGTATACTATTTAGTTAATTAAAATAAGATAAAGTTAGAGATAATCAAAAAATAAATAAAATTTACTAATGTACATTTCTTTGGTAAATATATAACTATATATATATAACAATGTAACTACATACTTTTCAGACTATCTAAGACAAGCCGAAAAAGTATAAATATTTATTAATTATTTTAAATTTTCAAAACATTTTTGTTATATTATTATTTATTTATTATATTTATTTTTATAAAAACATTTGCAATACAGAGTTATTTAAATAGATAAATTGCAATAAATACCATACATATAGGTAATAAAATAATTTATAAAAAATTTAAAATAAAATTGTTCGGTAACTTTTAAATGAAATTTTTGCTGTGCAAAATTTGATAAATTACAAATATTTTAGTAAAAAAAAAACTTAAAACATAAATAATAAATATATATTAATATTTAAAATAATTAAGTAAAAATTTACTTCTAAACTGCTTTGTAAAACTACATACAAATTTAAATAGCAATACAATTCATAATTTTAAAATATGAAGAAAGTTAACATACCCTTGCACTATCATCACTCATTATATAAATTCTTTGATTTAGATTCCTTCGAATGGTCATAAAGTTCATTTGAATTTTAATAGGATCAAAGCTTATTTTCACACAACTTTCTATTGAATTTCGACTCCAGGTAGCAAGCAAATGACCATCAATAGAATTTCTTTCTTTTAACTCTCTGCAATAAATGTATTAGTAATAGTGTATTTTATTATAGTTGTAGATAAGAAAATTTAATTTGTCCAAATGAAAAAGTATATGTGTTTTACAAATTTAAATTTTATCATTATAAAATAACAAAAATCATATTTTCATGTGATATCCATTGGTTAATTTCATGTTCAGAAAAAAAAAATTGCACTTTTAGTGATGAGAAAGTAGTATTGTGTGAAGTACCCATAGGTACCTCAGTCAAAAATAATATTTAATATAAGAGGTATGTACAGAAAGTAAATTCTGTTGGGTAATAAAAATAAGTAAAATATACAAAAAACAATTTATTGAAACGTTAAGTACAAATATTAAACTATTTTTCAATATAGTTTCCACCATTATTTAATAAGCAGCAATATATTTTTAGCTGCAGTATTATTATTTTTTTAGAACAATGTTCACCCACAAGGAACTAATGTGACAAAACAATTTCTTGTAGATTTTGCTTAAGCAGAATGTAATTTCTGGAAGGTCAAAACTTCAACGATGATAACAAGATGAAAGAAGCTGTAAAAACATGGTTGCGATCATAGATAGCATATTTCTATGATAAAGGGATACAAAAACAAAATGCTCTTTATGATAAATGCTTAATCAATGGTGGCAATTATGCCAATTATGCAATATGGTGGCAATTAATAAATGTGTTTATTATTTGTACTTAACATTTCAATAAATTATTTTTTTAAATAAATATATAACTTATTTTTATTGCTATATATATATATAGCACAATTGTCTGCTATTCCGATAATATATGGTTTTGTGGAAAAAACTAGTATAAATGAAATCATAATATTAAAATGGATATACATTTAATAGAATTATGGCTAGCAGATAATAATTTGTTTTAAGTAAAGAAAAATTTTGTATTTAATTTCAATTTTTAATAAAAACAACATTGCCAAAAATAAAATCTATTTATTTATTATGAACCAAGAAGTACTCATTAAATTCAAAAACATTGTAAAAAAATTACAATAAATAAACATACAAAATATTTAGGAATAAAAATGTGTATTAACATACTTTGAAAGAAACATATAAATCAAGTATCAAACAAGATTAGGAAAATATTTTTAATAGGAGATACAACTCTTTACAGTTTATAAAGCCATCACTGAACCTATTACATTATAGAAATCATTGGCTAGGATGGGGCTTATGATTATGTATTAAAATACTACAAATTAAAATTATCTATTAAGAATTGTCTTTTAAAAGGATTTATCAATACACAGTTGACCTTTATAATAATTTCTGTGTACTAACAATTAAAAGTCTAATTTAAAAAGTCACAGTAACTTATAACAAAAAAAAAATTGTAAAACTTTTCTTCTTATAATAATACAAATTTCCAAATAAAACTTTATAAGGGATAGTACTATAACAACTACCAAAATGCAACATATAACTGTAATAACTAAAATAGCAAACATATTTCTAGAAACTATATTAAATTATAATCTAAAACATTTTAATAATGGTACAACATATTGGCTAGATTCATGTTTCACTGATTTAAAATAATATAAGAATAGCATTAAATAGTGTCTATCACATATTAGACATTTTTTTAATACATTTATATTATATACATTTAACTAAGTTTATTTAATTTTTTAGTTTCTACAAATTAATATATCAGTTTTATTGTATTAATTATATATTAAACTATAGGGCCCAGAGGGGCATAGTATTCTTTATATGAAATTAAATAACTAAATCATGTTATTTTTAAAAGTTATAACATTATAATCATATTTCTGAAATTAATATTTATGTTTAAGGTCTAATTAAAAAATAATGATTATGTATAAATAGATTTAGATAAATTATTAGAGTATGTTGTTAAAGAAAATAATATAAGAACAGGTATACTGAAATATATCAAATATAAGCAAATAAACCAAATTATTACATAAAAAAAAAAAAAAATCAAAACAATAAAATACACACATAAAGAATACTTAGTGATCTATAATTTATAAATTGATTAAAAAAAAAAAAAAATAGATTAAATTATATAAATTTACAAAAATGTAAGATAATTATTAACATATTTTGTTAAAATACTAACCTTTCTGTTAAACATAAACAAATATTGGAATATTTTCCAGTCTTTGAATCTATAACTTGAGCCCTCCAATATTTTCCTAAAAATAAAATAATATATTTGAATACATAATTATTGTTTAATGTATAGCTATAATATATAAACCTTACAGAAAAATTTAAAATATTTTATAAATATAAACCTTAGCTAACCTGAAAATGTTATAGGTTTTTCATTTAATTTAGAGTATTCCAGACTTGAACTGTCATGTAATGTCTGTACTGTTTCTGTTTTAACATTCATTTCTTTGTGAGATTCATTACTTAGTACAGAACATTCCTTTTCACCAGTAAAATTATTTGATTCTTCAATAGGTTGTTTTTCCTATATCGCCAAAACAATAAAATCACAAATAGTATTTTATTACATTTATTAATATCAAAAATTAATTAAAACAATACAGTGATTGCTTGAGGAAACAATTCATTTTCCGACTGCTGTTTAATACCCAATATATCTTGAACATAGCTACCAGCATGACTATGTAACCAGTTTTCTTCACCATACATTTCGCGTAAACTTTCTATTTGTTTTTTAGTAGTTAAATGTTCTGACTTCAAAATTTCTATACAAATTTTTTTTGTTTTTATGTAATCATTACTAAAATAGAATTAAATGGATTGAACCTTTTTTTGGGGTAGTTTTTTGGGTAGTTGTTTGAATAACACTATTTTTATCACATATGTGATCTTCAATTATTGGAGATCTTACTTTTTTCGCTTTAACACTTGCTAAACAAAACATAATAACATAAAAACACTGTTAATTCATTACAATTCATTATCAGTAGGTAATTTACTAGGAGACTGTTGGTAATGTAGAAATGACAAATCTAATGATCTAGAAGACTGTCCAGCAAATTTCTTCTCTGATTTTGAAAGAAGTTGATCGTCAAGTTCAAACTTTAACAGAAATAATCATAAACAAAGCACAAAAAATTAAATGAATTATTATACAATTCCTTACAAGTTCAACTGCAGCATTTTCATGAAGATACCTACAAGTTATTTCTCTATGATTCTCTATATAAGCTATAGGATTATGTTCTAAATTTAAATATTTTAAAAAGGCCATATCCCCAACAGCTGATATAGATTCATGACGCACAATCATATTATTTGACAAATCTAATACTTTTAAATTGGCTAACTTAGATAAACCTATAAATATAAAAAATACAATAAATATAAACATTAATATTTCTATACATGTTTAGAACCATTTTAAGAAAATAATACTACAAAATATTTTTAATATAATTAATCTTTAAAATACACATGGAAGGTTTTAAAACCCGTTTGTATTTACTTAATTAAATAACTTTATTAATTTAAAAAGTAAAAAATAAATTATGCAATGTGTTTATAGTGGCGACTAGTAAGGTTCACATAAAGTGGTGCACAAATAATTTGCAAGATACTACCTATGTTAATAGGTAAGAAATTATATTTTAGCTATAGGTATGGGTACATATAATATACTAATCAACGTTCAATTTTCTTAAGTTCTCGAAGCTCTTTGTAATGGTAAAATAAAAATAAATTTGAAAAAAATAACTTATTATGTATGAAATATAAACACAAAATCTTATTCCCATGATCAACGCGATACGCGGAACGATAAAAATTAGTCCTCCAAACAATCATGTGTTACATTTAAAGACATATAGCTAAATTTTGTACGGCCGCCTGAAGCACAACGAACGTGTGTTCCGTTAATTATTTAATAGCTAATACAAGGCTTATTTTTGTGTGTTATAGCACACGTATTGTGTAGTAGCAAAAGACAAGTGTGTCGTAGCAAATTTGTATGTGTGTTGTTGCTTTGGTAAAGAATTAAAAAGCAATCATTTTCGTATTTTGACATAAAAATATTAGACAATATTTTGGTGCTAATTTGGTATGCGCTCTACCGATTTTAGCGTTCTACACTAGGTCTGCGTTCGGTACACGGATATTGGATTGCAATTACTGTATATGTGTTATCTGCCTAGGTTTTATTTATTATATTGGGTATTTCTTTCAACTGTTAATAATGTTGATAATTTTTATCACTATTGCTGGCGACTTTACCATCAAGACAGTCCGAACCTTTTTTTTCGCCAAGTTAGAAGACTTTCAGATAGTGAATAGAGATCGTTTTTGATATAACTCAGTCAAAATTACACATATCGACTCAGACACATTTCGTTAGAACCCAAACCGAATCATAAATAACAATATAAAATATAAAATAACTGACTCAGTCACTTGTCTATAAAGAATCATCAATAAAATAATATAAAAAATATAAATATAAAATAAAACCCAGTCAAAATAATCTATGTAGACTGTAGAGCACATACCGAATCAGAAACTTATTGGTAGAACGCATACCGAATTAGCACCAATATTTTTATCAAGCTATTATTTTCATTAATATTATTTAGAATAATAAAAATGTTTAATAAATGAGATTTTGATATAGATAATCTTATAATTTAATTAATGTAATCTACTTTTTAACTCCTTGTGGGTCATCTATTTTACTCTTTGTCCCTTACCTTCTTATGGGGGGAAATTTATAGGAATTAAAGGAGGGCTGACATTTTAAACGATACACCAAGTCATGATAGGCTTTGCCATATATTACCATACAAAATGTCAAAACATGTGAGAAGATATGAGTTTTTTTTTAGGGGGGAACCTCTTTATTAATTATGTAATGTTCAATAGCAAAAATAATAAAAAATAACCTTTGCGCTAATAGACACGCTTCTTAACAAGACAAGCTGTGAAACTGTGAAAACTTTTTTTAAATAAATATTTTTGTTAATTATAGACAATCAGTTTAATAGTTGATTATAATTTACTATAGGAATCTAATAAATTTTTATACATTAATCATAATCATAATCATATCTATACTTTAGTTAATCTAATTAAATTTGGTAGAATGTTGATTCTATTAAAGAAAAATATAAATGATTAATTTCTTATTCTTAACTAAAAATGTTTTTTCATATGTATTTTAAAAAGTTTAGTAAATTAAGACAAAATTACCTGTTAAATTATTTATGCAGTTATAGCTCAATATTAAAACGGTCAAATTTCTAGCACCATAATCACTTAATATAGGCACTCGTGTTAGTCTATTTATGCTCAAATTTAAAAAATCCAAGCACTCCAACTTTTCTATGTTTTCAAGGTCTACTAACAAGTTTCTCGGAGCTTCCAAATATGTAAGAGTAGGCGCAAGTAATATTGACTCATCTAATACTCCAAGATGACCACCTCTTAATGCTAAATATTGTAGATTAGCCCATTTTCGTTTTAACAATGTAGCTAAAGATTTGATTGGACCATGTATTATAAGAAATTTTATTTTCTCATAATTTAAACCTATCAGCCATTCTACATCTATATCATGAAGTTCTAAATAAATTAAACTTTGAAAAGGGGTAAGATTAATATGTGCCTGGAGATCCAAATTGAATGATTTTAATAATTTTAATTTGGCTGTTTTTTTTAAAATTTCAGATAAATAGTGATGATTTATATTATGATCCGTATGAAGAGATGGTAATACTCTTGTAATAATGGTGTGTAGAACTTCTATATCCAGTGTTAACTTTTCATGACCAGTGACCAAATATTCTCCACTACGTTTTAACTGATGAATCAATCTATTAATGTCTTCCATTACTAAAACAAAAATATTAATATTTAAAATTTTGAAAATAAAGTAAAAATACTAACATTTGTTGACAATTTTTATACTAATAATTTAAATAGTCCAGTTGCTCTTTGAATAGTAATTTTTGAAATAATAACTATCAATTATAATAACTAGGGAACGGATTTATATGTAAATACATATTTTTATTAAAAAGAGATATTTAAGATTCGATAAGAAATGTTCACGATTTAAATCATTCCTATTAATATGATGCTACTTTTATTTTATATATTTCACTAATTTGTAAATATTTTTAAACATATTTTATCATTTCATCATTCACACGTCTTCTTCGTACAAAAGTACAAGAAATTATTTCAAATGTAGATTCAGTAACTTCTATCGCTATTGGAAAAGCTCAAAATATTATGCAAAATGAAATTTTAAAAACTAATTTAATTTTCATCTCAGTGAATTTTAGTTTTATTGCACATACATTTACAAAATTAGAAACAAAAATATGTTCTTAAATGAAAGTATGCAAATTGTCGAATCAACGATTGCAAAAAGAAAACTCGTAAGCGGATCAATAGGAGATATAAAAAAGAAAATTCATGCTGTTACAAAAAAAAATTCCAGGCTATAATGATTTTTAATCAATCAATGACATAATGAGTGGCAGACACCTAATATGGAATTATCTCCTTCTGATATTATGAGCTTCAATTAAGCTTTAATCAACTGATGTAGGTTGATGTGGAACGATCATTTAGCAGTTTTAAAAATATTTTCAGATCTAATAGGCGACACTTAATATTTGATAATTTAAAAGATATTGTAATAATTCAATGCAACAAATCATTTTGATAATTTAATAATTATAATTTTTTTTTTTTTTTAATTAAATTTTTTTCCTACATGTTTGGATGTTTTTAGCACATATTTTATAAATTATACTTACATACATATGTACATATTTCTGTATTTTTATTACATATAAATCCATTCCCTAATAATAACATAATTAACATACTTTAGATCATTTAATAATTAAAGTAATCAAAGATTAGATTCACATCACTTAGTTTAAAATTTAATTAGTTTTATAATAAATATTTACATTTGAATAGTATTTTATTGAACTTTATTTTTTATGATCAATTTGAACTATTGGTTACTAGATTTTGACTATTATAGAGACATTAAGAGGCATAAGACCAAGAGTATATAAAGTATACAGTATTTAGTATCAGTGGCGTAGCCAAGGGGGAGGGAGGTGTTAAGGGGGCTATAGCCCCCCCATGGGCCGTGTTTATATGTATATTGTATCTATGTACTAGACTAGTATACTACTATTTTTATTTAAGTATTCTAAACCTTTGGTATAAATTAAATTTTGACGATAAACGAATAACAGGTGTTTGTCTTTGGAATAGATATTACAGATTACTAATACTTCTAGTTTCTACCACGATTATCACTATCTTTTTGATGGTTATCATGCAAGGTTGTGGCGAATCACTATCAAATATTTAATGACGTTGTCAACATGGGAAAAAATGTTATTATTGAAATAAAAATGCCACGAATATGTAAAAGGCAAACTCAGAGAGAAAACTTTATTTCTGAAAATCCAGAAATATATTTTAAATGTTATACTTTTATTCCTTTTCTTGAATATTTAATAGAATCAATGGATGCTCGTTTTAATTAAAGGCTTATTGTTGTTATGCCACCAGAAGGACTTATTCCGGCTAATTTAAATATGTATGACGATGAAAATATTATTAAAGCTGCTAAAATGTATGCCCAAGATCTCTATGATGATACCTCATCTACAATCAGAGCTGAGGTATTCATACGGAGGCAACAATGGAGTCAAAATACTATTCCAAAACCGAATTCTGCTGTTGATTCACTCTCTCATTGCACCAATCTTCAACCTAACATTAAAATACTTTTACAATTATTTGCCACGTTACCAGTTGCCTCTTCCACTCCGGAAAGAATGTTTTCTGCACTTAATCACTTAAAATATTATTTAAGAAGCACCATGTCAGAAAACAGACTGAATGGGTTAGCTATGGCTAATATAAATAAAAATTCGATGAAAGTGAAATAATAACTGAATTTGCCAGAAATTTGCCTAAGAGAATGCAGCTGTCAAAGTGGAGCAAGTGACTAAACACTGAAACCAAAATTATTATTATTATTATAAATTATATATTAATAAATATTTTTAAAACTATACTAAAATGCTTGAATTACATTTAAAAACTTGGTGGTAGATGGTGGGGGGAGGTTAAGGGTGAATTATCATATCCTCTCTTACCTTACTTATCCAAAAAAGTGATTAGCCCCTCCCATTAAAAAATCCTGGCTACGCCACTGCTTAGTATATAAAAATGTATTGAACTATTAAACTACTAAAAAATGTATAAATACATATCTAAACTAACTGATCTCATTTTATGTATTAAAATAATTGAAATTAATAAAATAAGTATCCGTCACAATAGAATTAATTATACTCAAAATACAAAAATTCTATGGTGTTATTTTAATAAGTGTCCCAAACTGTAAAATTAAACACTAAACAAAAAATAAAAAATAAATTTTATTTTCTAATTACAGGTAGTTTCTACAGTGTTTTATTTTCATAAAAATAATATTGTATTAATTTACAAATTATATTAATATTTTGGTTATTAAATGGTACTCTAGTAAACAATATTGTAGCAAATAGTTTTTTTTTCTCTTTTAGATCACATATCATGAAGTTTCTAGAAATATTAATAGTAAAGCATGAAAAAACTATCATTTTATTAGTTAAATATAAAAATATGTTATTGTACTTCCATTTATGAATTGTTTTTCATGTAAAATAGACAATTGCACTTGATTAAGTTACTCAGTTCCAGTAGTATATGAAGTTTTGCTAACTTTTCAGGCAAATGTTAAATAACTCACCCTTTTAACAAATAAAGTTAAAAAAAAAATTAAATAAATATGTTTAAAGTAAAACTTTATAATTTACTTCCCAGACAAAAGCACAGTTTTTCATATTCTAGCTATACCACTAGGCTCAAAAGATCTTAATTAAATCAACTGGCTACACACATAAATAAAATATTCATGACAATATAATACAAATATTTTTATAAAAACAAGCAAATAATACTGTGGTAATAGTTTAAACTTAATTAAACACTACATTTTTTTAAAACAATTGTTATTATTTTTTCTTCTTTTATGCAGATAGAATAATTTTATTTGTTAACTAACTCATATTACAAGCAAAAAAAAAAAATTAAAATAATACTTCAATACCCTGCATTCTTCTTGTTCCAAGTAAGTATTATTCAAAAACAATAAGTATAAATATACTTGTTTTAAGAGATATTAAGAAATTAATAAATAAATAGACAATAAACTCAAAGTGATTAATGCAGTACTCACAATACGATATTCGTCAATAACAACAACAAAGGGTTTTTGTTTTTGAAATGCGATCTTCGTCTCTTTATTCGTATTAAAACGATTTAAATACTTTCATTTTTTCAAAGTGCATTCGTCTAGATCTATTGACTGATTAGAAGCACAGGGGGAGATTATATTATTAAATTAAACATTAATAAGTTAAATAATGAGCGAAATTATTTAGGAACGACTTTTAATTGGTAAGAAGTTTTAACGATCGTTATCACTGAATGGCGAAGTATAAATAATAAGTTCAAAGGTTGATAATATGATAACGTTTATGATAATAAACATATGTCGTAGAAATGTGTATCAGACGTGATCCTATCACAAGAAACAAGACGGTCTGCACAGAATGAAAATGATACTGCAGTAACGACAAGCCGGCCTAATAGCTGTATATTCCATAGACATAATATATTATATCTATGGTATATTCCATGTATTATACTATTTTTATATATCTATGGGTTGCATTTAGTTCCGGGTTTAGAGGGGGCAGTGGTTATGCTTGTCTTAGCTGTTGGTAAAAAAGTATTCTTAAGTTCATGAAAAATAAGTCATGAACATATTCCTGATGTTGAGTAGTAACGTAACGGAAAGTAATACGTTACTGTTAAGCCGTTATTTTTATAGTAATGAATTGCGTCATTTCTAAGGGCGTATTTGAGGGGAACGAAGGGGCATTCACCCCTCCATGGCTCGAATTTTTGTTGAATATAATACATTGATTTACTTAAAAAATGTAATGTATAAATAATTAAGAATATAAATTAATAGTCTATTAATATAACAGAAACATGAGCTGTAGGCAATAAACTAAAAATTATTTTTAAGTTTTTATTGAAGAAAAATTAGTTTCGTCCCCTCCATGGTTTCAACTCAAATATGCCCTTGGTCATTTCATTAACATTTTTAGTATGCAACCAAAATGTAATGGAAATTATTTTGTATAAATAATTTATCTGATATAATGCGTAGGGACGACGCTAGTTTACGAGATCCAGTACAGTATACTATTAAGAGGCTCTTTGGATTGTGAAAAGATTATTTCTAACTAGGAAAGATGATGTCGATAAACTTCCGATAGTAATGTTTTGATGGAAATAAACAGTGTCCCTTTCATAAAATCGGGAACGGGTAAAGACCAAGCTTTAGTAAGGAGCATAAATTCTTTTAAAACAAAAGCATGAAAAGGATCTTCTCTATTTACCTTGTAGACACCATGTATTTGAAATCATTCTTATTTTATAAAAATATAGCTCAATCTACTGGCCCTAATACAAATTTATTAAACAAATGTTAGCAAAATTGGTCACAGACTAAGAATATAAAACCAGGTATTAAGGATAAAAATGTAACTAGAAATTAAATTATATAACAGAAGATATTATTAAATATTGTAATGCAATAATAGCCAATAATTTAACTAAGATTACAACGAATTATTAAATTTATCAATTATATTTTTGGGTGGTAAATCTTATTATAGTAATTATTTTCGAACTCCAGGTATCTTTCATTATGCACGATGGATGGCGAAAACAATATACAGCTTGAAAATATTTTTGTAACAAGACTTTCATTAAACATCCGACAAAATTTGGAGTCCGCAATGTTTGTATTTTTCTTGTACTGGTTTTTATTAAATTTTAGTTTTCTG
>NW_020272866.1:876741-953464 GCF_003268045.1 Sipha flava
TATATTGCTAGACATTCTCTTCTTTTAATACGTTTAGAAATATATTATTAAGATGCTACTTAAAACAGAAACATATAGTTGTCTCCAAAATAAGTATTTAAATATTCACTGGAAATAAATAATACACATTTAAATTTATACCTATAGATATATTAATAAATCAAAAAACGACTTCAGTGACAAAAATACCCAAATGATAAAATATTTGAAATAATATAATATGCAAGAAATAATTTAACACCGATATGTAATTTTATGTTGATTATAAGATTTTTAAAGATTAACCAAATATATACAGTAATTATCTTTTAGCAGTCATAGTTACTAGATGGACAATTTAATGTCATAATAGAAAATAGAAGATAAGTAGAAAATTAAGGAAATGTAACTCATGAGATTGATTAGAAAACCAATAAACAAAAATGACATGTATAATAAATTACAAACATTTATTTTTCAAATATTTTTAGAGAGAATTTAATAAAATTATAATCCTAATATTTTGCCTAAAAGACAATTTTGGATAATCAGGAATGTCTAAAAAAATTCCATATATGTAAATAATTATCAAATAAATACATTTAATTATATTCTTTTTCAGTCAGTATAAAAAATTATAAATCAAAAGCAGACATGCTATGATTAAGGAATGCTTTGAGCTGTAAATAACTTACTGGAATGTAGGCCTAATGCAACGGATTTTTTTTTTTTTTTTTATATAATTTTGATTCTTATTTAAAAAAAAAAAATACAGGAAAATTTAAATAAAAAATACAGATTTTTAGGAAAATAAATATTAAAGTATTTAGAAGCACTTTCTGTGCACAATAGATGGGCCTGATTCATCATACTCTTGTTTGGAAATCCACATCTGTTGGAAGGTAGATAGAGAAGCCAAGATGGAACCACCAATCCATACTGAGTATTTCCTTTCTGGAGGAGCAATGATCTTTATTTTCATTGTAGATGGAGCCAAAGCAGTAATTTCTTTTTGCATTCGGTCAGCAATGCCTGGGTACATAGTAGTACCACCAGATAATACAGTGTTGGCATACAAGTCTTTACGGATATCTACATCGCACTTCATGATAGAGTTGTATGTGGTCTCATGAATACCACAAGCTTCCATTCCTAAGAAAGAAGGTTGGAAAAGAGCTTCCGGACAACGGAATCTAATAAAACAAATATTAATATTAAATATATAAAACAAAAAATGTAAATTGTACATATAAATAAATAAAAATACTTTACCTTTCATTTCCAATTGTGATGACTTGTCCATCAGGCAATTCATAAGATTTTTCCAATGAGCTGGAGGAAGCAGCAGTAGCCATTTCTTGTTCAAAGTCCAAAGCTACATAGCATAACTTTTCCTTTATGTCGCGAACTATTTCTCTTTCAGCAGTTGTCGTAAAACTGTAGCCACGTTCAGTCAAGATTTTCATAAGGTAATCTGTGAGATCACGACCAGCAAGATCCAGACGGAGGATAGCATGAGGTAAAGCATATCCTTCATAGATTGGGACGGTGTGAGATACACCATCACCAGAATCCAAGACGATACCAGTGGTACGACCAGATGCATACAATGAAAGTACAGCTTGGATAGCAACATACATGGCAGGTGTGTTGAATGTTTCAAACATAATCTGAAAGTTAAAGTAAGAGATTAAAAATCTATGTGTAATTTAAGAGTTAAACTTTAAACCTGGGTCATCTTTTCTCTGTTAGCTTTTGGATTCAATGGAGCTTCAGTAAGCAAAACTGGGTGTTCTTCTGGAGCCACACGTAATTCATTGTAGAAGGTATGATGCCAGATTTTCTCCATATCATCCCAGTTTGTGACAATACCGTGTTCAATAGGGTATTTCAAGGTAAGGATACCTCTCTTGGATTGGGCTTCATCTCCCACATAGCTGTCTTTTTGTCCCATACCAACCATAACTCCCTGATGAATAATAATATTAGTTATTTAACTTATAATAAAATAATATTCATAATATTTACCTGATGACGGGGACGTCCAACGATAGATGGGAATACAGCACGAGGTGCGTCATCACCAGCAAAACCAGCTTTGCACATACCAGATCCATTGTCTACTACCAAAGCAGCTACTTCTTCGTCACACATTTTGAATATTTAAATATATCAAAGCTGTAAAAATAATGAATTCTAATTTAATTTTAAATTTCTAAAAACACGCTTTGAAAATGTAGTTATTTAGGTACAACCCAATAAGAACTTTTAATCAGTAGTCAATTATAAATTAAGTTCACAATAAATAACAACTGAATTTAAGCCAAAAAGAACTAAAATAGTAATTAATATTTTAGACTAAAAATAATTTAATCACCAAATAGCGTCAGTTAAAAACAGCATTATCAAAATACATTAAAGTGTTTAAACTATTGAACCTAATTATGGTATGATTAAAGCTATAAAAAAACTATTAGAAATGTTAAAATCATTCTAAATTTAATCATTAAAAAGTTTAAGTTTTGATTTCGTAAATAATAAAATTATTCAGCGATAATATAAGTAATAAATTAAAAAACTTATACATTAGTTTCTCACATAAGATTATTAATTTATTGATACGGTAGAAATAAAAGTACTAGTAAATATAAGAACTTATATAAACTTGTACGAAAAAGGTAACAATAAAAATTACTTCGGTCATTAAAACAACCATGCAACTTTTAATCGATTAGAGAAATGGGAAATAAAAACAGTCAATATCAATGATGTAAAATGTTGAGGTACTACATAAAAGCACACGTTGTCGATTTTTGATAACTAATGATGTTGTAGGTAGTATGTGAAAAAGTAGGTTAAAAATAAAATTAAAAAAAAAAAAAACCCAAAGCACGCGATAGTTGATGGTTATCATAATTGATGATGATATCCAATTGGTAATAAATAAAAGGTGAAAACAAAATCGAAAATGTCACGTACCAGAAAAATTGTATGGAAATAAAACTTGATTGCGATTTCAAAATTTTAACAAATACACACACGTAGTCGTTGGTAATGCGAACTAACTGGTCGTGAGAGAGTATCAACACCGGTATAAGTAGCCTTCCTTCTACGGTTGATACTCCTTCCCATGAACCCCGCCCTTCACTGCGTCAGCAACGACACGTCATCATAACCACCACCCCTACTTCTCCCACCGAACAAACACCACACCCGTTCACGAAAGGGCTGTTGGACACCGGGTGTTAAACACGCATACACACACATAATATAAAGGCGTGAAAACCGTGAGAAATTTATGAGTAGCGAAAAAACTGACAAACCTTAACGTTCAAGAGTCTCACCCCACTAACTGCATTAGCATAATAACATCATAGTATATAGTAATTCGTATAATAAAACGATAATTTCTGGCTAGAGAAATACGAAAAATTATAGTAAAAATGTTTATGGTTTAATAAATAAGCGACACGTCAATCGGACGTTGAAAAACGCGATCAAATGTTTGTTACAACGGGTTGTTGAAACCACTTAAAGGGATTTATTAAAGTGCGTCGTTTGAACGGACGTAACATATTCACTGGTATTTAAAAAACAGGAGTTATAATTTCATCGAAAAATTAATCAATAAATGCTTTTTTAATTGGTAAAAATAGGGTGGATTCGGATAAAAAAATGCAAGTCATAATTACCTTTGAAAAATGATCGTTGATTTAGTGGAGCTTCTGGAGCAGATGAATTCGTGTATCGATGGCAGAACGGTTACGGTAGTTTTTGTGAAATGGCCGAGCCGTCTGGGCCCGGTGTGCATCCTGCTAGATGAATCCACCGTGGCCGGTTCGCGGGGTTGATACCGGTGTATATCGTTAGGCGGGAGACGCACAACTTCATTCTTCAGGCGATCATGGTTCCTTACACCATTGTTGCGCGTTGGACTTGCCCATTTTACCGCCACTTACCGCCGGTCGAGCGGCATTACCTTATATGGGCATAAAACGAACAGCACCATGCGATTGGTCGAGACCCGGCACAAGCCGGCGACCGCAGCCGAACGCATTCCAATTTCCAAAATCTAAACGGCAAACGGTATCAGCAGCCGCTGCCGCCGCCGTCGCCTGGTGGAGACGCGCACCACCCTCCGTCCTGTTACCGTTCCTGCTTCGCTTCGATAGCAGTGGCGGTGCATATGACGTGTCGTCTAGACGCGATAGTGGTGCGTGCAAGTTCGATTATTTCTAACTTTTTGTACTAGCTGCGCGCCGACTAATCACTAAAATGCTCTGCCGCCCATCTATTTTTTTATGAATTTAAATATATTTTTAACATATTCCCCTTAGATCCGTGTCACCATTATGTATTGAACTATCGCGTTTCAATTTATATATAAATATGTATATATATTTATATTTCGTCATATAAATTATGACTAATCTTCCTGCCGCTGCATCGAGAAATATCCGTTAAACTGGATTCAACATCTCCATACTCGCTCCGTTGACGTCATTTTTTTGTCGATTTTTCCAATTTCCTGCTTTCGGTGGTAACTCGAATATAATATAAAGTTGTTTTCGTACGAAATTTTGGTCGTCATTCTCTTGATTACATATCGTAAAATTATACGCGGGCAGAAAAGCCAACGCGTAATACCGTAATCCATACTTTATGTTGGGTAGGTATTATGAGCGACGGATACAAATTCTATACCGATGACAACAATAACACGAAAAAACATACTTTTATTAGTGTGTATCATCATTGATTATTATTCTTTGCTTTTTCACTCTCGTACCAAGTTTAAGTCGGTTGACCGACGAAATAAAACCAGTTTTGCACCTCAATAAGGATGAAACAAACGCACACGTCACGAATATATATTCGTACACTTGCATTGTAGCGTCAAGTTTACCTCTGCGTTATCCTATTTACTATAACTAGCAGGTACTTCGTCAAATA
Source organism: Sipha flava (assembly GCF_003268045.1). Lineage (NCBI taxonomy): Eukaryota > Metazoa > Arthropoda > Insecta > Hemiptera > Aphididae > Sipha > Sipha flava. The sequence continues at coordinate 881,674 of NW_020272866.1, forward strand.
GCTTTTGACGTCATACAATTTTACAGTATAAAATCTGTTCTTGTTGGTGTTACGTTTCGTAAAATACACGTACATCGGCTAGTAATTATTAGCTATAGTGGCTTAATGAATTCTATAAATCTCAGGTATTCTATATGTGAGATTTAATTATTTATTTATCGATATTTTAATATTTTTACTGTCGTTGAGTGGTTACCACCAATCACCACAATTATATACATAAAACATAATGTTGTTGTATTGTTATAATGGGGCTGTCAATTTCATGCACTTAACGTTCGAAACATGGCTTGAAGCCAAGGAAATATGTTTCCTTTTCGGTGTACGCATTTTTATGTTGTGTATAGTAAGAAATGGAGCACATAATATTATTACAGTCGCTTAAAAAAATTCATGAAACTGTCTTACTCATTTTTAACCATTAAATAATTTATACACTTTGACATGTTCGTATAATGAAATCACATTCTTATTTATTAATAATATGCATTTATGAATATATATATAAAGTTTAGATGCACTGAAACAGAGTATACAATATTATATTGTTTTTAAACACTTTTTTTAATTAAAAATTATGTGTACGTACGCCGATGAGTTACTAAATTAATTGATCAAAAAATTAGACTTGATTTTTGATTTTTTGTACTAAAATAGTGCATTAGATTCAGGCCTGTATTTAGAAGGGGGGCACGGGTAGGCACATGGCCGGGGGCATCAAGTCTCAGGGGCGGCAAAATATTTTCGTAAAATTAATTTTAAAAATGATGTACCTAATGAAAAAAAAACAATAAAAAAAAAGAAAATAGGTAGTATGTTTTAATTTATAAATTTAAAAAAAAAATTGTATTTTTATTATATTATAATTTGTTTAATTTGTTAATTAAAAAAAGTATTAAACGATTTTCATTTATAAGTTATATTTGAATATTAAAGAATCTCGATTATGGGCGAAATAATAAGTGTTATATTATTATTATTTGTTTTCTGGGAAGGGGGGCATAAATTATATGCTTGGAGGCTCCAAATTTTTAAATACGGACCTGATTGGATTATAAAATGGTACCAATTTAATTGCGTAACTAGTACCTATTAATAATATTAGAATAAAGTTAGGTTGCTCAATTTATTCGTTTCCTTCATAGGCGATGATAATTATGAATACCAAGCAATTTTATTTTGCATACTATAAAAGTAATAACGCCCATATAGTTAAATTAACTTATCCGTGGTAATGTGGTACCTTACTAAAAAACATCCATACATTTAAATTGTATTTATTATAAAAATTTATGTTGTACAAATAATTTAATTCAATCAATTATTTAATGCATTTTAAATTTAATACGATGAAGACTAGTGTGTTTGCTTATGAGGACTATGACAGTGTTTTAATTCAATTAAAAGTTTTGAAGGTAATAATAAAAAATAATATCAACAAGTCGTACTTACAATAATAGAAAGTAAATAGTAATTTAATTAATTTAATACAATTTAATTTGTATTTATATGTTTTACTAAGATTTTAAAAAGTCAAGAGTGGTAGATATTGACTAAATTATGTTATAAGAAAATATTCTTATAGTTGGTTTCCATGGCTACCGTAATTTCTGTATACCTATTCACAGGGCCCCCACATACAATTTCAGGCTCTACACTAAATGGTTGTCCGGGCCCTTTATAAAACTTCCAAAAATACAATTTACTATTTATATATAATTTTAGAAATAATATTTGTTTTTTCATTATATCAATTCAAATTCAAGATTCATAAGCATTTCAACAATAATAATGTCTATTTTATTTTTTTATTACAATATTATTTAAATTAAAAAGAAAAAACAAGTATATTTTAATTTATATTTAATATATTTTTTTTAAGTTAAAATTTTATTTTGCGGTATTTTAGCGCATTGAATTCAGTAATGATATCGTCAAATTTGATTGTCGAAACCAATCCATTAATTTCTAGGTAATCATTGGTTAATCCACATTTTGAACTATCAAAATAACTAAATATATGTATAAAATATTATCTTATAATATTATTTAATATAAAATAAGTATTTCTACTAAAATTTCAAAAATTACAAATAAATTTCAACGGGCCCACGGGCCCTTAAAATAGCCGGGCCCCTGTACTCAAGGTCCATCAGCCCTCCCTTTGTGGGGGCCCTGCCTATTCATGTATTTCATTTGTCTTTAGAATGACTTTTGTCTTTGTAAAACATTTTAAACCCATCTTTTGCTTTATGTGTTAGCTGTTCTTCAATGTCTAATATTTATTAAAATACAATATATTTTTTACGCTCTTATACTGTTATATTAAACTGTTGTACAAATAAATATTGTAATCTATGGTATAAGTCAACATTTCTAGTGATATCATTAAACGAAAACCGTTTTTAAGCTACTAATTTGTACGTGAAATACCAAAATAACATCAACAAATATGGACAAAAAGAAATTGAAGTTTGACAAAAAGATATGTTGTGTAAAAATTTCAAATATTTGTGGAGTAGAATACCTGTATGTGTTGTTTATCGCATGGATACGATACTTATAAATGTTTAATATTATAAGCAAATTTAAACTTTATAATCGAAGCATCCGAGTTGGATCCCGAGTAGGTACTATGGGCTAATCGCAGGTAGTGTACTAGTTGGGTCCCGAATTTTTATAAATAGTACACTAGTTGAGTCCTGAATTATTTTAGGTATTACACTAATTCCTGAATATTTTTTGGTAAGTATGTACTACATTATACTAACATTTTCCTTCCCATTTTAACATACTTCGGACTGTCTAAGATCTATTTAGACCAAAGGTATGGTTAAAAAATTTTTATTTTTTGTTTTTTTAGTTTCTTTTCCATTAATATATAAATTATTAGAATTGTGTTGGTAAAAATATTAAAATGTTAAAAATCAAATATAAAAATACATATTATATAATAAAATTACAGCCATATAGGTAAATGAAAAAATATTAAAACTGTTAAAATATTATATAATATAAATAAAAATTAATGGAAAAGAAACTAAAAAACAAAAAAAAACTATTAAAAACATTTTTAACCATACCTGTGGTCTAAATAGAACATAGACAGTCCTAAGTCTGTTAAAATGGGAAGGTTAGAATAATATAGTATTTATCAAAAAATATTCAGGAACTAGTGTGTATCTAAAATAATTCGGGACCCAACTAGTATAGTAATTTTAAATTCAGGACCCAATTCGGATGCAGCCTTGATAATTGCTTGTTTCTGAAGTTGTTTTTTTATATTGAATTATATATTAATATATTTTTGTGAATTAATTTTTATGTATGATATTTACATATGTTTGTGATAAATTTTAATTTCGTAAAATGTTACAGCAAGATAATTATTTATGAAATTTAACATTTTAATTTCATTGTATATAATTGTACAGACATTACAATTTAATTAATAAATAATGTTTTTCCACTCGAACATCAGTCATAATTAGTATTTAGTAGTTAAAATTAATCAATATTGTAAATTTATCGATAAGTTTTTCTATATTTATAAGAAATGAATTAATATATATATAGAATAATTAGGACGTTACGAGTTGACCATCATGCTAGTTGACGGCATATGTTCGGACTTTGGTTTATTTTAATATAATATATTTATATGTCAATGAAGATTCTCATAATTCATTTTATTAGATACTTGAATAGAAATAGAGAATAAATACCTGGAATGTATTCAATTTTTTTGTCGAAGAGTTATGTTAATCATAGATTAACTCATTTAATAAGATGTAGCATGTAATGAGGATTTACTTATCACTTATGATGTTAAATCAGTGTTTTTAAAAAAAAATTTTTAGCTTATTATTTATGGAAAAAAAAAAACAAATTAAAACCATAATTTTCAGACCCATGATACATTTACACATTAACATAATGACGGCATCATCATTGCTATAAAAATTATTGCAATTAATTTATTAATTCTGGAAAATAATATTTATTCCTCATGAGACATTATTTATTTTTGTTAATATATAATATAAATATATCAAATAATAGGGTTTTTGATTCACTAATTATCAATAGATACATGTTTTTCACATGTTGTTCGACATTACTATAAAAATATATAATTATGCAAATTCTATTTGTGTGCCCGAACTTTCTTTTTTTATGTACATTTTAGTTTAACCGCATGTTTTGTATTAGATTAAGTTTGAATTTAAGAATTTACTATAATATGTTGTCGCAGTATTATTATTTTAACGGTTTTTTGTATTGCAATAATCCCAGTGTCTAACGACTGTATAAATATAATAAGTAGATTTCACATAGTATAAAAATATAACTATTCTATGATGTGTATATTACTAATATGCTATGCTGAAGTCGTAATATTTAAAATAAAATAATGAATAAACATTGAACAATTAAAAACATTGTTGTTAATGTGAGAGGTATCAAAATTATTTACAAATTAGAATTTGTTTTGTCTATATCTGCACTTGTCATAATTGTAGGTACACAAATAAATATTATATTTTCGATGGTAAGAGAGAGGAAGTAAAAATAGGAAGAAGCACTACTACCGAAAAAAATGTATATACAAGTATTATATCAAAAGGTCATGAAGTTGATCAATTGGCCATGTATTATTTCCCGTTTCCTGCGTATACCTATCGACAAAATGACGCCCCTGGCAGACTTGCATTCCATTACAACGATGTCGAATTTTTATCTTTGTACACGTACAAGGCATATATCTCTAAGGCTTAATACCTATATTATATACGTCATATACCTCTTATTGCTGCTGAAAGATGTTAATAGGTACAAGCTATACGCACTGACGGCCCTCGTTGACTTATTTACGTACATAACATATACCTACATACACACAATACACGTATATAATGCAACGATAACAATAAGTTTGACTGTATAAAAAAAATATGTCATTAGCCACAGACAAAAATCGTCTAATGTGTATGTACTGAATATTAATAATATATTAGTGTAGTGTACACGACTAGTTTGTATAAAAACGACACAGAACGTAAGCGAGGATACTGGGGACACCCACGTATCAACAAGCCACCACCGCCGCTGCCTATATTATTATTTTATAAATAATAATTATAAAAACAAATAATTGGAGAACAGGATTATTGTCATATGCCTCAAGCATAATGCCTGTGAGTGTTATTTTGTATTCTCACTTTATAGTGGACACTTATAAGATGGATTTGAAATTTGGACCGAATTCATAAGCCAAATTTATTTTACACAAAATTGCAAGAATTAAAGGCTTATTAATCACGTTATATATCTTGTCTATAGTTGTTAACTTTATTCAAGTCTCCAATTATAAGCGTATATAGTGTACTCTTATAGTATATATAAATAATTTGTATTTGATATGACGTATGTTATGAGAGCATAAACATGAAACCGCAATCTGTTTGATTACAATCATTATATTATATATATTTTTGAAAGCTAATACTGATTTTTTTTTTCGATTTGTACGAATATTTTAACACATACTAGTATGGATACTATTATATCTTACATACTTATATTGAATTCTCTATATTTGTTTTCGCATATTAGCAAAGTGCTTATTTTAACAAATTGCTATGGTGCTTACAATTTTGGTCTTCAAATTAATAATTAATGCGGCAAACAAACGAGCTCGGTAGCGAATAATAATATAATATAAAAATACCTCCCGTTTTCACTTAGCACCGGGTGAAGTAAACCTTGACGCGACAGAAGTGGCGGTGGTATAGCTGCGAACGCGTGGAGTAGTCGGCACATTTTTAGATCCGAATATGGAAACATCGGATGTATCTCGTAATACACACGCTAACAATAATATACACAAACAGTAGTTGTCGCGTACCTACATGTGTATATCTCTCTGTATACTTGCTGTGTATATATACTTATATATTATATGATATACATAATAAAGTACAATTGGCGCAGAATTAACATGGCCGAGGACAAGCATTTATTTTACACGGCGTTTCTTTTGGAACGAAGAAAACCTTCATGGTATGATTGCGTTAGGCAAGTATCTACTCGTATTTGTGTATACGATATACTATACAAACACATAATATACAATAATATTATTCGCGGCCAACGACGCTTCAATCAATGGCGAAGAAGCACAATGAACTCTGCGTGTACAATATATTATATGTACTCATATATGATGTACCTATGTGCAATTAGAGGATTTCGTTTAATTAGATTTTTGTTATCTACGGCCGAATAAGCTTGGGGGTATATTATACAAGTATACACTACTCCCTTCGAATAGATTTTTGTATGTACACAATAATTTGACGTGTTAGCGATTAAACATACGTGTACGTGTGTGATTTTCAAAAGTGAGCTATTCATCACCCTTTTCACCCTTACTCACAAATACTTGCAAGTGTATGCATGTATAGATGAAGTCAGTGGATCAGTGAAGTCGACACAAAAATTGTGAGGCTTTGTCCCGTGAAAAGGATGGATAATTATTAAGCAATTAAAAAAAAACTCCATACAAGCTATTTACTATTAATATATTTAGAATATAATTACACGTTAAAACGTCGAAACCTTTAAGCCCTTGTGTTTACGCCCTTGATCTTCTTGTGTTGTTATGAAGTAATGAAATGTCCAAAATATTATACATTTTATATCATAAAAATAAAGAATAGCTTGAAGTATACCCAATAACTATAAAATCATGACCGAACCTATACACAATTCATACAATCGAATGATTAGTAGACATTTCAAACTCGAAAGAAAATAATTAATTTTAATTTTATATTTACGTCTTTTACACATTAAAATGTTTTTCAGCAAGTTAAATTTCATACAATTGTTTTAAATGATACTTCATTTTATATTTCTTCGTCATTCAGATCTTAAAAAAAAAAAAAAATGATTACCAATAATAATTGGTTATCATTTTTTTTTTTTTTTAATAATAATAATAATAATCTTTGTATAATTATTAGTATTAATAAGTATCTACGTACCTATAATATTTCTATAAATATACAAAATTAAAATTGTTCACTACTTATTTTTTAAAAATCCACACATAATGAAAAATTCAATACATTTAGTCTATATATATTATGGTTATCTTGGGGTAAATTGACGACATTATCAATTTACCCCAGCCATCTCACCCAGAAAGATAATACTTGACATTAATAAGCTTTAAAAATACTATACTACGATAGCTTAATAAACTTAACACAAAAACAATCTAAGAAAAATATATTACTTAACAAATAAAACAGAAAAATACATTTTTACTTACCAAGATCCAATAGACCCTAAGACAACGTAAAAAAAAAAATACATTTAATGGAAATAATGGTTTCACAAAACTGATAACAGAAAATCATGATTTTATCATAGAACCCGCAAACAAGCAATATTAGATGTTAGAAGAACTGTGTAATATCTTGTGGAACAATTGTAATTTTTGATTAAAGTTGTAAAATGAGTTATTAAAAATTCGTCAACTTACCTAGCTCGCCAACTTACCCAGATCTTCCCTATAAGATGACAAGTAGAAACTTTAAATTATTTATTTTTGTTATGATTGTAGATGCATAAGGAGCCTACAAGATACCTAACCTAGGATACCTACGAGGCAACTCGTAGATAGTAACTGAATAACAACTGGTAACTGAATACAGTCTTGAAATAACTATTTCAAATTGGAATTTTAATTTGTTATTTTAGAAAAATATATCCAAAATACGAAAAAAAATATTACTTTTACTTACATTTATTTGACAGAACGCATAAATGTTGTAATATCACAAACTATCAATTATGTAAAATAATGATGAGTCAAATGTAATTAATTCGATTAATTTTATTATGTTTAGTATATAATATGATACATTTTATATTATATTGCAAGCAAATATATGTGTTTAACTAAATGAAGATGTTTTGATTTTTTGTTCTTCAAATAGATTTAATAATATTAAATAGGTTATGTACTCGTATATGGAAACAAAATTATAAATAAATATTTTTATGATATATAGTATAATTTGAAAGGAAACACCTATAATATATTAAACTATATTATTATAGTTTGTGTTTGTATTATTAATGTGCATCAGAAAAATAATAAGTACTATATTTGTATAATAATAGATAAATATATTTAATAATCATTATAGATGATTATGAATTTGATTTATATTTTAAATAAATATATGATTAATTGAAGGACGCAATATATAATAAGATGTTAAATATTTGATATAATGTATATATTCAAACTAAAAACCACATTATTGTTGAACCAATAACCCATATATTATTATTTTATTAGCCTCAATGACCAATGCACATCACACTAGCCACAAATATTATAATATTAATCTATATATGGTAGTTTAATATTATAATAACAATATTATTAATCGTTGAGCTAACTGTGTATGGTTTTATATCTTTGTTATAAATCTAAAATTTTTAAATGTATTATACAACTATATCAGTTGCGTATCTGACTTAACTATATGGCGGAGAGGATAAAACTCCACTCAAGAAAGGGGACTATATTTCTATTACCCCTCAAAAAAAAAAAACCTAGGTATGTCCAGGGAGTTAAAATAACATTTATTGCACCTAATTAAGTACTTATTTTTTTAAAAAATGTATATAATATCATTTTTGAAAACTTGCTAAAAATATGAAGATCTTAGACACATAAAATAACTATACAACATAAATTAGGTATTAAAAAACAATATTTACATATTTAAAATAATAATCAACAATTATAGTAATCTTGCTAAATAATATATTCCAAATTTCTTTGTAATTTTTGTAATTTTATCTTAGTAAATATATAGTAAACACATAAATATATATCACCCTTCCCCCCATCAAATGCACCATTGAATTATATAAATATATATAATTAATTGATAATCATGTGTATTAAAAAATCATTTATATTATTAATAAAAATAAATTAACATACCTACTCACTAGATGTAACACATATGTTAATGTCTGGCTTATGCTGAGATTAGGGATATGATGTACCGTGGTATACACTCGTACACCCTATGTAAAAGTAAAAAGTTGCAGTTAATGTTAATAGAGAGGAAGAAGTTCAATAAATATTCTTCTTTTGTCTTACATTTAAATCAATTGTTTTTAATTCGAAAATATCTGTTTGGAGATTATCTTCACTCTTTATAACTGAAAACTTTTGCAAAATATCCAATATTATTATGCATACTATATTTATTTTATCATTATAAATCGTGAAAAAATAGGTATCTAATTACAATTTTTAATTATATTTTCTATGCACAGTAGAATTATAGATTTTAAATAACTGTTTTTTTGATTTATATATATAATACTCTACATAATGCATTCATTTTATTAATGACATATATTTTATTTTGCTAAATTATCAAATTACTTGTATGAATTTTTAGTAAATGTGTACAGTTATATCAATTAATAACTAATTCTATAATATGATGGACACCTGATTAGCGTAATAAATCAAAACCGACGTGCAGCTTATACGCATATAGGCTTATATGGTATTGAAATTCTGTGGATCATTCATACCAAAACTAATGTACATAAAAATGTAATGTTTTTTTTTTTTTTTATAATAACGGAGTATACTTGATGTGGTTTAACCTTTCGTATATATATTGCAATCTATCGAATGAACATTATTTCCTGTCATTATTATTCCAATCTAATCTACATAGTTTCCCTCCTAATAGAAAAACGGATATACACTCCTACAATAATCAGCACGATAGCGCACAGATTGTCACGATTAAATGATGTATTAAATAAATAAATTGTGTGTGTAGTTTAAACCTAATGCTAACTTTTTGTGTAATATTATGTACTAAATTTTTCGATATCGCTTGGATTATTAGCATTTGTTAAACAGAATAATTATTGTTTATTGCTTATAGCACAATTTATATAAATTATGTAATAATTGTGAGTCGTAAAGTTACCATGGATTTTTATTATAATTTTTATAGTTCACTAGATGGCTTGATACAATATTGATATGGTTTGAAATAATTATGTATTATAATACATTAATATGCTATTATATATATTATTATTATTATTATGTTATAGCTGTAATTTAGTTCTTCTAGTTAGGCATATGGTAGTAGTAGTTTTATAATAGTTAATAGTTTTTAGTAATTGTACTATATATATGAACAGACTGATTGATGCTTGTGTAGTTATTAATTTCTATAGAAAAAATTCTGTTATATATAAATTTGTTAAAAAATATTAGGTATAGAAAAAATAAAATAACAACTCTGCTAAATCAAGGGAAAATCCAACATATTTACGGTTAGTGGCCCATTATATTAGAAATTATATAGTATAGGTGATCATAGACTTATGTAAGGGTATTTCAGGGGGGAGCTGGACTTGATCCTCAAATAAATGTGACAATATTGTACTTAAACTGTCAACATTTATTTTTATAATCTATTATTTAGTTCTTCTAAATATACTTAATTTTTAATGTTATTTTTTTGTAACGGGGGTGGTATTTGTCCCCTCGTGTCTCTCTTGGATCTGCCTATGTATTAAGTTAGGTTCATATTAGATATAATGATAGATCTCCAGTTTTAAGATATATTTTACAAATTTTTTATCATACCAATTTGGGACATCATTTGGGGGGGGGAATAGACTAATGCCCCACTCTAAGAAATATTAAAAAGTCCGAAATTCTTTGTCAAATACTAAAATCGGTAAATTATAAATCTATCGTCCATAAATATTAAATATTTAAATATATAGGTAACCATATTTTTTTTTGATATTATGAAGTCAGCAAATTTAATCAGTTACCCCACCATTTTAAAAGTTGAAATTACGCCCCTGATCCCAAAATGTATAAAATAATCAAAAATCGTAACAGAAATACTCAATGTAAAATCAAAAGCTTAAGAGATAATTATTGTTTCAATCTACACTTCCAGTTGATCGAAAAGGTCGATTTATACTCAAATATATACGAAAATTTTTTATCACTATAGGTTGTGGATTGAATTTACTACTTTATTAATTATAAAATATGATATGTATAGGCATTTGTAAAGTGTGATTAGGCGTGAGTAGTTTTTCTATGTTAAAAAAAAGCTACTACAAATATTTTGAAGGATGTACGAGAAGTTTATGAGTCATCTCACACATTTACAAATAATTCATCGCAAGGCAATACTACAAATCACTTGATTAGGTATAACCGGCGCTGCGTTACTCGCATACTGTATGTTTATAAGTAACACGATACACTGACGTAATTATTACGCGACGTCATACTATAAATATGTGTGTCATATTATTATGATTATATGAAATTGAATGGGAACGATGATTATTATTGTTTCTTTTTTTCTGAACATGGTTAATTGTTGTTAATATTTTTTCGATGATTCGATTTCAAATTTTTTTCCATAAATATATATACTACAATAATTATTTTTAGTAACTGTTTAAATTTTATAGCTTGTGGATGAAATGAAAAACTATCATGCAGTGAGTCATACTTGTTATAATTTAATTATAAAAAAAAAAGTTATGCGATTCCTTTTACATCGTATACAAATCAGTTTATTAAGTTAACTATTTTCCCCTGAAGAATAGGATACTATATTAAATTAATTTATCTTACACGTGAGGTATAATTTTGCTTTAAATTCAATGATATATCAATATTTAAATCTTAAAACGTGGTCATTATTTTCATATTGGCCACGGATTCTGGATGAGCCACCCAGAGTTGGCTATAGATACGATCGACGCATGTGATAACACAGGGTTCCAAGTTCAGAAGGGTGCATGACAGGCATCAAACTTGAAATAAAATTTGATCAAACTTTGACGATGCAAATTATCTACAATTGGTAGATAAACTAAAAAAATTATTTTCACAATATGATTCAGTGTAAATTTTATTATTATTATATCGACATACAAGGAGTGGACACACTTGTAGGTACAATAACAATTTTATAAACTATTATTATTATTATGTTTGTCCTTTGTATGATTTATAAATATGTGCAAGTATGCACCTTTCAACAATTGTTTTGAGCATTTTCGATTATGAATAGGGCTTAGCTTTTTCAACTTCACTAATTCTGTCTGTTTAAGTCATTTAAAAGGGAGGGACATCAAAATAATTCTTGCACTTAACGTTGAAAAAAACTAAAATCAGCCCTAGAGCCACCACCATAATAAGAGGTGAGTTATACGTGGTATCAACTTTCTTAGAATATTCATATAATTTTGCTCATCTCAAATGAGATTTGTCATAAGATATTTTTTCTTTAATGTGGTGCAACAGGAAGTTCTGAAAATGTATTATAAAATTTCTAAAATCTTTCTATCACACTTTGTATATTTAAAAATGATAAAAATAATTTGAAAAATCGTTTTGAGCAAATAGTTCTAATTATTTATTTCTACTAAATTATAGGTATCATTTGTTAGTTATGGATGATTACTTTTTTACTTCTCCATCGTTTTGTGTTTGATGGTATTAAAATTATAAATTTTTAATAAACACACATAAAAAAATGTGAAAATATAAAAAAAATTCAAACATAGTTAGAAAACGCAAGAATTAATATTTTGATTTTCAAGAAAAAAAGTATTTGAAATGTTTCTGTATTTTATTTAAAATTAAATTAAGAAAAAAATGAATACATTGTATTTTACTACATTATCACAAATATTTAACTGAATATTTATAACACATTAAACCTTCACAGCCTGCAATGGCCAATGTTCAAGTACGGACGTACGGTACCATATCTATTGTAAATAAAATTCACATAACCTTCTTTATCATCCGTATTGCTATTCCACATAGTGTTAATTTAATAGCCCCGTCACGGGGACCTTGACGACGAAAGGACATGCCTATATTGCTAATACTCGACTTTCCTGAAGTTTTAATTAATCGTTTTTTTCTATTTAAAACAAAAACAGCATAATATATGAATCAAAAAGGAAATCATCAATCGGCAGTGGCTTTGACCTAACTGTAATACTGAACACTTACATCTAGTAAATAAAACGCTTACATGTTTATTCTATGTAGATGCAGACTATTGAAAAATTGAGTGTAGGTATTTGTAGTTTTAGTACGATATACAAACCCAATTATACCTATAGACTTTAACACTTTTATCCAGTTATGTTTTAAACACCCATGTCTCTCACACGTATAATTTTAGTTTATTGTTCATTTTTGTCTCGTTGATTTGTGCGCCAATGCTTTTTAGTTTGTATTAACACTATTACCTTATCTCTACAGTGCAATATACTGCCTTAAATGATAACGCATTTCCCTTCGTGCCTCTCCTCCCATAACTGTAGCGTAAAAATTCTAGAATAGTCGTTTATCAAGTACGCATGCCTAGTTAGCTAGCATAGCGTTAAATTTTATTTATTTTTTTCGCTCCCATAAAATTTTTCGAGAGAAAGTCCCTAGAACATTAATTATAAGCCACTTGAAACAGAGATGATTATTATTATTATTATTTTTTTTATTTGTAGATTATTACTTCATACTGTATCAAACTGCTCAGAAATGCATATAGTATATATCAGCTGGGGAATCGGGCTATTAATTTAATGTATATTATGTTAATAAAAATTTAATTGTTATTTTTCACTTAATTTTTGTATGAAAACATGTTCTTAAGTTCTGCAATTACGATAACTACATGTAATTTGATCCAGCAGAAGATTTTTTTTTTATTATTATCAAGTAACATGTTGTAATTAGTTGCTATTATTAATTTATTGCATCGTTAAATATAAACCGATCTAAAGAACTAGGAAGGACATTACATTAAAAAAAATAAAAAATCAGCCTCTTCATTACGATTATTATATTGTAGACCATTCTATAGGTGTGGTTTTAGGTGTGCTAAAATATATTGATATATACATATAATGTACATTACATTATGTTTTTAAACTTGCTTTACGAGTATATGTTATTGTGATTTCATGTTTGAAAATAATAGGTATTCTCAGGTAAAATTCAATATGAGAATAATTTAACTCATTGTACAACTTTTTTAAAACCAATATATTGGAACAGTTTGAGTTTTCACTTATGTTCATCGTTAAGTCCCTTTTTATTGTTTTATTTTCAAATTGAAAGCAAAAGTTATAATTCTACTTATCGCATAAAATATAAACACGGAGAAAATTCTTTGGTTAAAGATAAAATACTTATTCAATCTGTTCCATACATAACAGCAATTTTTTTTAACACTTATATTTTCACGTTATTTATTTCATGGAAATGATGTTAAATATGACTGTATGAAATAAATTAATTGACAGACAATTAATTAATTTCAAAGATATATTATAATACATCGATTTTAAAATGTTATATTTATTGTTATTATGAACTCATTTCATTTTATATATATATATATATATATATATATATATATATATGTATTTATAAAATTAACATTGATACTAAAATTTGTTGAATTTAATTAAAAAGGTAGTTCAGGTATAGCAATTATTTCTCCTGCAGTTTTGATTTTAATAAATGATTTCTAAATTATTATACTATTTACTACCTATTTATTTCTATATTAAATGCTATAAATGAGGAAAGCCAAGTTTTCTTTCAAATTGAATCTATGAAAAATATATTAAAGAAGTATTTTACATTTTTGCTGTAATTATAATGAAATTTATTTAGAATATAAAATAATAATAATAAAAAAAATAAACATAAAAAGTTAATGCTGTATAATATTTTACGAGTATGATATGTTATAAATAATTAAACAGTTTTTTGAACTTGATTAATATTTAAGCGCAATGCATTTTATACTTGTTTATGTTTATTGCTTTTAATGATGTAAAATTTTAACCTTTGGCATTAAAACTCTGAAATAGCATGCCTAAATTAATATATATGGTATATACATGAGATTTAAATTATACAACTTGGTTGTAGAGGCGACTGAAAACCCCTATGGTTCTATAATTTCTAAAAACTGTCTCCCTCATAGATTTTCTTTAATGACCAATATTTGAGGGTGGCTAAAACCATTTTATTACTTAGTGGATTTACTCAGCTCTTAGTCATTGATTATAAAATAGGTATCTACATCATCAAAATTGATTAAAATTAATACATGACGTAACTAACAAATGTGTTATTTATGTACCATTTCAATACATAATATTTTTTTAAATTGTAAATTAAAATTAGTTTATTGATTAGGATTTATTATTTACTATTAATAATTTATTGTATGTTTCCTTCTCAACGTAAAACATTTAATACGCGAATTACATAATTTATTTGCTGTTTATAAATCTAACACTGTCATATATTTTAAAATTTTTTTGACAAAAGAATACATACGTGGGTAACGTATACTTACAAAATATATAAAGAAACAAAAATAAAAATATGTTTAGAGTTCTACTTAATGGCATATTTCTTTATTTGTTTAATTTGTTATATTATTATTTATATTGTCATTACTATATGCGTGAGATTACTTGCCCATGTTTTCACCTTCTCAATAAAACTATGTGAAATATATATCGTGTGTGTGTGTGTGTGTGTACGTAGTGTATATCGGCCCATGTTTGGCGTTGACGAACATTCTCTACCTCTTAGTTTGCCACTACCAATGCACGACAAACCCATAAACAGAACCACTGCAGCGTCCAAATGCCCAAAATTAGTCATATCGTTTAAGTTGACGGTTCAAAACCTTTCCTGTTGAGCCGTTTAACGAGTTAAGAAAGTGATCCATGAAATATATAGCCTCATTTTACAGTGCATAACTATTAGTTTAAATTTAATCAATCCATCAGAAGTAATATTTTTTATTTAGAATTATCTTTTCTGCCATACAAACCAGGGAATAATTATTGTACCCAATTTCCGAAATATTGCATACGCGTTAAACATATTACTCGTATTTGTTACCTGGTGTATTCTTTACAAACGGATAATTCAGTTGAAACAAAATGTGGGGGAAAAAACGGGCGACTTATTTTTTCAAAAATGTACTCAAACCATTTTGGATAGGATTGAATTAAAATTTCATTTTTTAAATCTTCTTCACGAGATATCCGTAAAATAAAAATTCCGAGAGAACTTTTTGTTTTTTTTTATAATAACACTTTTATTCTGTCCAGTGGTGAACGAAGGGATAGGGTTCTAAAGTTTTAACCCCCCACCTCCCGAAATATTACTGAACATCTATACAGATGTAAGTGTACTACCCGAAGAGCTCCTAAATGACTTATTTAAAAATTTAAAACGTAAATTAAATTTAAGACTGAATCTATAATTTATTATAAAGTAAACATAAAAAGTATAAATTAAATATAAAACTATTACTTTTAAAACTGTATAAATATTGTTTAGTTTTATTATTATTTGATTTATAGTATATAGGTAATATGTTATAACCAAACACTTTATATTTTAAAAGTTATGTGAATTTTCTGTATATTGTATAAATTCAATATTGTAAAGTAAAACCCTTTAATATAATCTGAAAAGTATTTGTATTACATGCTATTATCTTATAAATTCGAATCTTATAAAACATGTTCATTTCAAATGTACCTATTTACATAAATAATAAACGTAAAATTATAATAAATTATAAACTTATAAAATTATAAGACTACGTGATAAAATACTTTAAAATGGTAAATTTATAAATAATGCTCGACATTTTTCATTTACCTATATACACAAACGTGCTTGTTTGGATTATTATTGTGATTAATTTTGATTATATGGTAACTTTGATTTAAAATTAAAATGTTTATACTTTGTAGTAGATCAATACATGTGCATACATTATGGTAACCATTTTCTATACGTATATTTAAGTAAACCTGTAGAATATTTACTTTGAAGCATGCATAAGGTAACGAATGATAAAATATCAAATAGTACCTTATTAAGTAAAGACATATGGAGAAGAATTTATGACTGTATACAAAGTAGTGTTTAGTATACATTTAATGCATTTCGTTTCAAACAATATCATTTTTTTTTTTTTTTTTAATTTTATACGTCCACTAAGTCATAATAAATGCTACGCCCAAATCAATGAATAAATAAAAAATAAAAAATTTAATTTTGTTTCAAAGTTTAATGTTCAAAAAATCATACTGAGAAAATCCAAGCACTTAACTTATCATTACAGTGTGTCCGGAATTTTATTTATTCTTGTGTTGTATGCGAAGTGAGTCACGCGAAGAAAACATACGACTTATAACTGTATTAATTGAGATGACTCACCAGCCCACCAACCCTTAAGGATGAAACCACTATTCTGTGCAACAAAATAACGTGTGACTAACCCAATATTGGTATAACATGGTGGTCACTAGATGACGTGTACACACGTTAACCATTCATTAGAAGTTTTCGCTGATATTTCGTATACAATAACGGCTTGGCACAGTCGGGTATCAAACGCATTGTGTGTCCTCAATGCAAATGTGATACTGAAGTTTTGACATTTGTGTAGAATAAACGTATTATTCGTTAATTTTTTTCCCGTTCATAACGTTATAACTATAAGAAGTTTATAAATTTATAAATTCCCTAATACCATAGATTAGGTATCATTTTAAATTTGTAACTTGTATGCATTTGACCCTAGGGATAACCTTCGTTCAGGTTTATATTGTTTTCGCTCCAATTTAAATTTAATAAATAGTTTATTCACATATAATGTATTGTTTTATATATATATATATATATATATATAGTATACATAAATAAGCCCAAATTGATTCTGAATATGAGGGGGTCTTAAATGTCCATGTTGTGTATCATACATTGTAGCTCCAACTTATAAGAGTGATTACCCCATAACCGCAGCATTCCTCTACATATACAATGGTTTATTTTTAAGTTTATTATAATTTTAATCGCATCAAAAATAATAATAGTTTTTAAAAGTAATAAAAATAAAAATTGATTTGATATTTTTCACGTATATTTCATTCGATTTAATTGTATTTTAATTGTTGATATTTTACTAGAAAAAAAATGAATTAAAGTTTATTTTCTCTTTACATATAATTTATGCTTGTATGTTGAACTGTTGTATATTGTTTAGAGTCTAAATTTTTTAGTTCTTTACCCACACGCTTCTTTTAAATAATGAAAAACCATAAATAAGACGCAATGGTACTTAGAATAATTATATTATTTTTTCTATTTTCAATGTTAAAATATAGAAATATAAGATGAAAGTAAAAATAAATTGCATGTATCATATAGTTTTTAGTTGTCATATTGTAGTTTATTTTGCTATGTTCTGAAAAAAACTACGGTAATTTTATAAGCAGAAGTCTAAAATATAGTTGTTCGATTTATCTATTTGTAAATTCGGATTAAATTAACTGAGTACTGTACTAGTATAAGAGACTATCTCAGAATAACTGAGTCACCATATTACATCGAACAAAATAGTTATTTAATTGAATATATTTAGAAGAAATAGACCAAATGTAATAAGAATAATATAAGGTCAGAGTTGAGTGCATTTTTAAAGATATAATTTAATAAATTTAATATATTTATTTGATGTTTTATAAAAACTACTTTAATATAGTAGATCTACGACCTCGTATTTGGTTTACCCAAACGTTTATTTTAATCTACATGTCAATTAGGTATTTATAGTATAACCACGGAAGTACTACAAAATAGATATTTTGTGACATACAATTGTATAATTGTATTATTATAAATACCCAATTTTGTGTTAAGTTAAATATTATTATTTATTTTTTTTTTTTTTTTACATAACGTATTTTTCAAAAATTGAAATATAATTTCATAGGTATGAAGAGTTGTTGGGAAAAATTATAAGTATTTAAACAGTTATAAAAATCATAATTAATACACATTTCCCCAGGAGTAATTTAAATTATTTGCACAGATTTCACTAGTTTATTGTTATGTTGTGCATGAGAACTGATTCTTCTCAAAAGGGAAATCTCATATCATTGTCATACTAAACTGTATTATATTTGATGATTTCTAAAAGAAACAGGAAATGGATATAATTAAAATTAAAATTATATTACTCTTTATGAATTGATAAGATAGTACTATCGATTATTATTAAACAAATTGCAAAATTTATTTCTATCACAAAATTATTCATATGATGTATATAGAAATAATAATTTACCATCATAAATCGTTTAATCATTTAACAAGGATTTTTGATTTGTTTGAAACTTTTATTCATAATGCATTATTATATATTTTCTCTGAATGAATTTTTAATTCCTTTATAAAAATAATCAAATTGTCATTTGCATAATAATATACATGATATTTAAATATTTAAAAATCGAATTGATGGAGTATTGGTGTTTGAAGGTATAATTGTATAATTTGTTTTTAATTGCATTGGCGCAACTAGGGGGGCTAGAGGAGGCTTAGCCCCCCTGACTGCAATTCAGCCCCTCAGAAAATATTCCATGTTGATTAAACTATAGTCAACATTTTTTTTCCAAATTAATAATACTAAAATTATAGTTAACGTGTTATTTGTGATAAAACATATGTGGATACAATATTTACGACAAATCTATTTTTAGATTAAGACTGTGGGTAATGCGTACCTACCTATGTTCCGTGAAATTGATATTATCGACTAATGGCTATTGCATAATGCATTTATTGATTATTCTATGGTATTTTTACCATAACCGACCGTTGCCACTAATCGTTGCTGATGTGATAAAATATAGTTTTACTCGTTTTTGCGTCTTGTACTTCTGTTTTGTCATACATTTAGTGATTTAAATTTAAATTTTTTAATTGTATAAAATGGATAAAAAAAAGTTTTTTATGTATTAAATTTTAAAAAGAAAATTAATCCTATCCATGAACAAGAACAAGATAATACATCGACTGTCGAATTGCCTGTATTGGTAAAGAAAGTACAGCCTGATGGTATAATTCAAAGTCCAAAAGATTTGGGTGATATTTATACCGGACCATACCGACCAATTTTACAAGTCAGTAATAATTAATTTTTAAACAATTAAAAAAATGTGTTGATAACCTACTTACCTATTCGTTATTTTAATGGATAGTACCTAAATAATATATATGTTTTCAAATTTATCTGTCATACATATTGAGAGAGATATATCAAATAATATTAATAGTGAAGACATTTTAAACACATTTGTTCTAGCTAATGATAGAAAAATATCATTACTACACTAAAATTTTGTTAAAATTTTATTATAGTATAACAAAATTGTATAAGTAATTTGTAAAAATATGTGTTAATTAAATAGTATATTATATAATATTATATTAAATAGTGTATCTTGTGTATTTAATTAATTAAATTAGGTTATTAGCTATGAAATGATTTAGTTTTATTATTCTCATGTTACAGGGAACAATTTGCATGAATATTAACATTTTAATATGTGCTATAATATATATATATATATGAGGATCTCCATAAGTTATTTTTAGTTCGTAGTTTTAATGAGGGCTATAGCCCCCCCCCAACATTTTGACTCTAGTTGTGCCTATGTTTGATTGTCCATACAATGTGTGTTTTAAACATTTAGTTATTCCAAAAAAATCTAATACACCATTTTTATAAATATTTACACAGGCATTCACCCAGAATTTTAGTTTCAAAAGGGTTGGAAGATGTTTATTTCAACGCAAATAATTTTTACTACCTACATTTTTTTATACACAATGAAAATTTATCATATTTTGAAAACTCTTTAGAACAGGGGTGGTGAAACGGTCGATCGCGGACGATTTCAGAGTCCATCATGTTAGAATTTCTTTTTAAGCCACGAGCACGAAATTTAATCATGGTGGTTATGAACAAATTGTCGATCAATTTTATCTGTATGGTTTTATCTTTTATTCTGGTTTGTAAAAAAATTTGCAAGAAAGTCGATCTTCAAAGTTGAAGTATATTTTTACTAGATCGTGGCCGAAAAAAGTTAATTCGTAAATAAAAAACAGATATTATTGAATAAAAAAAAAATATAATTTTCCGTTTTCACAGGGCCCCTTATATGAGTGAGGATCTAAGGCAGGCGCCTACTCCGCCTAATGGGTAATCCGGCACTGGTCAATCGTCATTGTTTTTTTACTTAAAATTCGTGATAAAACTTTAACAGACATTTGTAGAAGTTATTATGAATATTCTAGTAAAAAATTAAGAACATAGAATTAGGTACTTTTTACTATTTCTTTTTTATTATACAAGTCGTTATTTTATAAAGTTGTTGTTAAATATAATTTTATAATGAGTAAATTAAACAACATGTTGCAACATGTGCTGGAAATACAATGTTCCTACATACAAGTACTTATGTATTATATTCATAAAATATCTTATAATTATTCACTAAATATACATTTTGTAAAATGCGTATGTGAAACTATAAAAGTTTATTAATATCGTAAACAAAATATAAATTTTTCGGTAGAGGATTGAGCTCCAAAGTATATCTTTCGGGTGCGGTGCATCGCTGTGTTGTGTTTATAAAAAAGTAATATTCATGTATTTAATTTTTTTAGTACTTTATCTGGTAGGTAATTATGAAATTTAAAAAATTGTTTTATGTTGAACAATAAAAAATTCATAAATCACTGTTATATCAACAGGTAATTTTTGAGGTTACACAACTGTCAACTTAAAATATTTTCAATTATTACGTGTAGTCTACATAAGACAGTAGGTACCTATCAAGATAAAAACAATGGTCACACCCGCGAATAACATTCATGGCCTACTGTTGAACAAGTTACTTAAAAATATTTATACAACAGAACAACATAATTAAATTTTGTACTGCAAGAAATACTAAAGTGTAATATAATACCATGATAATTATGGTGAAACTTCTAAAGAATACTCATTTATTTTTTTTTTTTTATCATATTTAAATGGATTACTCGGCAATATTTTTATAAAATAAACGTTATATTAAGCTGCATTATGTTATATAAAAACTCAGAAATAGCGGTTTGGTATAAGTTGAAGCAAATTTCATATAAAAATCAAAAATGTATTACCGAATGTTTAAAGCGATAATAATTAATTGGTTTTGGATAATGAACAAAGGCTATTAGTTTTATAATGAAATATTTTGTTATTTTTTATCTTTATTTTGTATTCGTAGGATTTTTTGCCGAAATAATTCTTGAAAAGTGTAATATAGCTAATCTTTTTTTTGTAAATTATTTATTATATCGCAGCTTATTCAAAATATAAAAATTGTTTTTTCTTTAAATAACATTATTGACTTAAAATAGATAATTTTATAATTAAATTCTTCTTACTAACACTGTACACAGTTTGATGTTTAAAATTATATTTAATGTATATTACAAAAGATCATTTTTCTCGATTTAATATGGTAATACTGATAACAAATGTATGTAGATTTATTCGATAAAAGTAATATTTTCCTTAAAACCACTCAGTTGTAACATACCAAATTTAATGAAAATTTATCTGAAAAACATGCACCTAAATTATATCAATATTGTGCAAGACTACAGTTCATTAGTATAAAATGATATGTTCTATAGTTATAAGTATTTTTTAAATTATAGAAAAATACTTAACGTTTAGAGAAAATTGGAAATATTAAATTGTAATCAATGTATTACAAATATGTAGCTAGTTATTATGTTGTATAGTTAAGTAATGACATCATCACATACTATCAAATGAGATTAGCTCACTTCTTTATTTTTTCCTAACTATATAAATAAATATATAAACTGTTTCCACATAATTTCTATGTTTGTAAAAATTAAATATTGTAAACTTCATAAAATGTGATTTATGTATATACTTACCCAAGTTTTCAATTAAAGAAAAATAAAAGAATTTATAATTTATGTTTTCTTATGGTTCATAATGTAAAATTGTATATAAATACGGTTTACAATTTGATTTTGTATCTTCTAGTTAATGTTGAAGATTAAGCAGTAAATTAATATGAGTACGATGATAATTATCATTATTTATTATAATCAATAATATTGTGAAAAAAAAAGAAATTAATTTTGATTTATATTTCATGGCGTACAGAGTTAAATGGAATATTTCAATTTTTTTCACGCCCACCGTGGTACATTATCAATGATTTCCTTTACAAATATCTCAACATCCTAATTGGTAAAGACTTAGCAACCATATACTAATAATTATTCCATTCAAAAACTGACTCTGAAACAAACTTCCTTATAAAAAATATGGCCTCTCACTTCTTACCCGAAAACTGATGTTAAAGAAATTACGAGTAAAATGAAACTGCCCTCAAGTATAAAATAATTCAATGTTTCTTCAAATATCAAGTATCAAAATTATAATATTTATTTACATTTAATTCTTATTTAATATTTTCTTAGATTTTTCTGAATTATACATTTGTTCAGGTTTCCTTGTTTACTATTAAGAATTGAGATAAAATAAAATACATTATACTTGCAATTAAAATATAAAACTTCCATCACAAAAACGCTTATTCTCTACCAAGCCTCTCTCATTTAACCTTAAACTTTAATTAAATCTTAAACCTACATTCAATATATGCGCCTCCATTATCAAATTTACCGTCGATTCCTGACTACAAGATAAAATATACAACAAAAATAATATTTTCTTCTTAGTTTTGATTAAATTATTTTTAGTTACTCAGTAATCTTAGAATCCAGTATGAATAGAATTATGCTACAGTTTTAAATTGAACATTTTTTAATTTTTATAATTTTTCTCCTAAAACAGAATTGTTATGACACATTTAGTAAAACATGATTTGAATATAGCGTAGGTAAGTGTAATTAATAAGGAATACTTGTATACTGTCACGAGATCCGGGTTTGTGGCCGAGGCCTTATCGTCCGCACACCTTCTATTAACGCGAGGCGTTACTCAAGAGGCACGGTCGAAACGAACTCTAAGGTATGACCAAGGAGTCCGGGTCGTCGTATGGACCACCAGCACCGAGCCTGGGCCCGTACCCTTTCGAACCGCAGACACGAGAACCGTGTTGAGACCCGCGGTTCCCACTGGGTGTTGTGGTTTTGTTACTATCTCGCGCTGTGCCACTGCCACCACGTTTCAGCCGAAGTAGGCTCCTCAACCTTGGGGACATCGGGTCCGGAGCGGCTAGGTTGGTCCGGCTTGCGTTGGGGCTCCCCCTCCCGTAGTACCGACTAGGTTTTCAGTTGACGTCGGTGGGTCGATCCGGGGCTTTTTGACCCCTACCACTATTCTGGCTTCCCAAGCCGGATAGTGGTGGGCCTTACTTGTATACTGTCAGCAATACACTAATAATTTGTTTTATGTAATATAATTTTTTCAGTATAGTCTAAGAACATATAAAATATCGTGTTTTCCATGGAAAATAAAATGAAAATAAATCGATTTTCCAAAATATTGTTAAATATGTATTAAATATTTTTTTTTATAATATTAATTAAGTTTATATGTAACTAGCTGAATAACCCGGCTTCGCTCGTGTGTAGTTATTGCTTTCTCTAAAGCAATATACTAAAGCAATACATATAGTTATTTTTATAATAATTAATAATCGACCCCTGTGCGCTTCGCAGCACCAAAACAAAAATACAATAAAAATCATATAATTGTAATGATATGCGCCTAAGCATTCATATATTTTTAAAAAAATTGAATGTACAATTAAATAATTATAATAATCAGTACACATTAAATATAAGAATAAGTCATAAGTACTAAAGATAAAATATGACACACACACACGTAAACACATATACGCGCACACACGCAGGCGACATTAAATATAAGGATCAAAATTTTCAAACACAGGAGAGACGCGTTCTTGTTGTCCTTTTGTATAAACGGTCAAAGACGAGTGTAAAAGACTACGCAGATCGTCTATGCAGAAAGATACTACTAATTGTAAAACGTTTTGTAAAAGTTTAAAATAAGTGTATTAATGTGTGTATAAGTAATTTAAATAAAATTAATATAAGTGAGTTAAAAAAGAAACTTATTGTCATTTTAAAATATAAATTGGTCACCTTAATTCCATACCTGAAGAGTAAACTACGGTTATCAAGAGGCAGACCGGCGTAATCATCGGAAAGGTAATATTAAAAATTTATAATATAATAAGTAATGATTTAAAAAAAAACAAATAATTACTTCACTCATAAATTAATATATTAATACTTTAATTTATAAATCATTACATAATTTTTCCTAGAATATCATTAATTTTTTCCAAATTCTTTATTATTAATCTAATACAATCTAAACAATATTCTTTGTTTGTCTATTTGGGGCATACATAAATAAATAATTTGGAGTGCCAACTCTTGAACAGACCACATTTAGTTGCCCGTGCGAAAAACACGGCTCCTTCAAATTCAAACCGCATACTTGGAGCGTTTGTCCTTGTGTCTTATTGATGGACACAGCGAATGATAGGCGCACGGGGAATTGCAATCGTTTGAATTCAAATGGTATGTCTGTTGGTATTAGAGGAAAATGTGGGATGAGTAATTCCCTCTTCGCTTTGCCAGTCAATATTGTCGCTTCGATTAAATTCGGCATCAATATTTTTACAACTAATCTTGTGCCGTTGCACAGTTTTGGAGCATTCAAATTCCGTAGTAAAAGTGTTGTTTTTGGCTATGTCACCAGGTGTGTACTTGAGAGGTCATAATTCCGGAACCAACTATCCGATAGTGTAAAAACTTCACAGAAACTATCTACATATCAGTCTTAATATGCCCTTTTTATCAAAATCGGTTTGGTGGATCCTGAGTTATAAAATGTATTCAAAATGTTCACTTATTTATTTATAAATATACTAGCTTAATTACCCGGCTTCGCACGGAACATTCTTGGCCGTGACATAGGCTTTAATGGATTATGGGTGCTGGAACAATGGGGGCAATGGGGGCAACTGCCCCCACGGAAAAAATTCCGTGAGGGCATAGCCTCCACGGATATTTTCCTATAATGTAGGTACGCTCCCGTGACTAAAATACATAAGCTATCTTCTATATTAATTTTTATGTTGAATATAGAAAAAAACGCAATTAAATTTAAAAAAACTGTCTGTTTTGAGTATTAACATACATGTACAGTAAACTAATAGTTTTATTTAGAAATAACTTGCATGTACTATGTATGTAGTGTTTAATATTTTATATAGTATATATAGTATGTATATAAGAATAAGATAACATAGAGACAATTACCCCTTATTTAAAAAAATATAAATGATTTAATATTAAACCGCAACACCCAAAATAGAAAAGTTTTTAGAATAGGAAGTTCATTATTGCGATTATATAATATATTTGTAATCTAATTTATTTCAAGAATCATTTGATTACCAACAACTGATGTGATCGGACATAGTAGTAATAATGTAATAATATAGATATAATATTATACCAGGAGGTGGACACAACACGGCGGCAACGAAATCAGCAGCCATTTTAATTGAGATACTTTTGTTATCAAATGATAATCAGTGATAACTGATATTCGTTATTAATTGTAATTTCAATTATGGTAATTGTTCAATATGTGATCTACCAAACAGTGTGAAACATGGTGACCTATTGGGTACCAAGAAGTTTTTACTTGTGGATCATTTTTTAGATAGTATATCTACCATAATACAGGCCCATGTGCAGGATTTCAGAATGGGAAGTGTTTAAAAAAAAAAAAAATATGTATAAAATAGATTCATCGATGATTAAATAATATTATACAGGTATTTATATAAATTTTTTAAGTATATTAAAAACGTTTATATCGATACAATACTATAAAATGCAAATCATTGTTGTAGTAAATTTACAAATACAATTGTAATACATTTACAAAAACACAATTTATATTTTTTTGGTAATGATGAGAGGTTGGGGGTTGACCCATGGTCATACCATAGTATAAGACTTATAAGCCCCCCAAATCTCAACCTCTTATAGCACCTAATACCTTGAAAAATAATACAACTATTAGTAACATTTGAAAATGCGCAGTAGCTTATAAAGAATATTACTACAGTTTCATGATGGAATAAAATGTTACTAACTTCCTACTATACCTCAAATAAAATGGCTGACTGATTTTATTATTGTCCTATGCTGCCCATGTAATTTGTTATCAGTGTCCATTCTGTTTTATTCTGTGATTATACTTTCCTCTATATTTGTAGCTGTGAAAAGCCCCCACGGTTCAAAAACTGTTCCGACGTAACTATTATTAATTTACACTATTTAAAGTGAAGTTTGGTGTAACTGTTGGTTATAAAACAAATAAAACAAAAGTTCAAATGAATCAGTATAGTCATTTTGGTGATACGCTGAATTACCTCTGAATTACCGTATTTGCTGGTTCCAATATTTTTTAAAATCCCTTCTTATTGCATGTATTGAATACTGGAGAGACTACCATGTCAAATTTCGAGTTCATATAGTTTTGATGTGTAGCGATGATCAATGAATGAGTAATACCTGACGTCCGTTGATAAAATTGTGAGTGTTCAACTCTTTTTGAGTGTTACCGTTAAACCTATGCCTTTTTAAGTATACATCACCCGAAAGAACGGTTGAAATATTAATTTGTTATGTAATATAATAAATAAATATTAGCCATGCTATCACACCGTTTACTATATTTAAGCATATACTAATATCCTTACAACAATGTTCAATGTATTTTGGATTATTATTTTTTTATTTATTCATTTTATTGAGAAAAGTCTGACAGTTCGAGTTTTCAAATAAATGCTATTTGTTAGGTCAGGTTAGGTTAGGTTAGGTTAGGTATGTATATGGATTACACAATATTTTTTGTTTTTCCTTTTGTGGTGCGTACATAAATAAATCAGGTTTTCTGACGCGTGAGCAGGTCACACATAGTTATCCATGTAAGAAGTATGAATTTTCAAAATTCAGTCCACACACTTGTTTTAATTGTCCTTGTAATTTGTTAAAGATCATTGGAAAAGAGTCGTACTGAAAACTGCAAAAGTTTGAATTCCTATGGCTTATCTGTTGAAATCATTGAAATGCGTGGTAATAGTACATGTTCACCTCTAAATTTTCCGTTTAAAATTATGGCTTCGATTATTTTGTTATACAGTTAAATATTTTACATAATTCTTAATCAGTGATTATTAAAATCAACATATTAAACAAATCAAATATTTCCTAGGTAACCAAGAAAAATGTATGCATCCAGTCCAAAACTGTTTCGACCCTTAAATATGTGATCTTCAAAAATTCCTTTCTTATTACACAGTGAAAGACTGTTCCAAATTTCAGGTGCGAACGTATTGGTGAACGCTGAGATTATCAACGATAAACTTCTGGGAACAATTATTCTTATCTATATGATGACGACGGACAAAAAGGATAGGTTGCAGGTAGCTGGAAACCCGCAGGCCGCCCAGTAATACCCACAGATATATAATATATATATTTTATATATCTGTGGTAGTACCCAATTGAGCACGGTAAAAAAAAAAAATATTGTGTACAACGTTGTCAGATTGAAAACTATTAGGCTGGTAACACACTAGCGTTATTTTACCGCGTGACATTTTTACCGCGCCGTAATTTTACTACGCGTTTTGTTAAAGTATATTAAAATGAATAGAGCACAACCACGAGTGTCACGCAGTAAAATTATGGCGTGAGATTTCGAAAACTGTCGCGTGCACTTTGACTTTATCGTGCGTTAAAAATACCGCTATAAAGGCTGACAACCTACTTAAATACTTATTGAGAGTTGAAAATAAGTATTTAGAGAAAAAAATTTAAATTTTTACCTTTTTCATGACAGTTGTATGAGTGCTATTTTTTAGCAAAAAAAAAAAAAAAAATGTAATTATAACATGTATTAAAATCCAATAAAAGATTTTTAATTATAAATAATTATAATCAAATTTATTTTATTTTGTAATAATAATATGCGTCGCACCGAGCTCTATACACCAACAACATAAAAAAATGCGAAATAAAAGGTGTCTTGTCGTTTTTTTTATGCGAGAGTTATTTCTTTTAGGAAACCTGAGCCGTAAATATTTTAAATTATGGAATAATCGTTACAAATCTAAAATTGAATTACATAACAACTATAAAAAAATTTTGAATGCATAGTAATACGGTGCACCGAATATTCTACGGTACAAAGCGGCAACGTCGCACCCATTTTCGTACTCAATCATGTGGTTTTTGGGTTCATTTTTGGTTCCTATTGTTTAATTGGAACCGTGCTCAATCGGGTTACGAAAAAGATCAATCGTGCTTAATTGGGTTCCAGCCGTGCCGCTTGCCGCACAATACGTATTGGTTTGAATTGTTAATTACTAAAACACTAAAACACAATATTTTTGAAAATCCTTTCTTAATGCACGGTGAAAATATGAGAAGAACTTCTATTCCAAATTTCAAATCCGTACGTTGCGTAGTTTTTGAGATACAGAGATTAGTGAGTGAGTGGTATTTGAATTTTATTTGTATAGATATATAGAGAGAGATTTGACATTAACATACAACCAAAAACTTAAAACTATCGAGAAATTTTTTTTTTATTTACATACTTACATTTAAATATGAAGCTACTACAATTTTATTTATTATTAATGCATTTCTACATAGAATTTGAATTTAATTAGATTTATTACTGACTTGATTTAAAACGTAAACTGTTCAATTGGGTTTGAGTTTTTAGGAGGGATGTTAGTTCTGTATTTGTTGTGTAATGAACTGTCCATGGGGGATGGATCATTGGTTCTCTTGAAATTATTTAAGCCACGTTAATACCGTTTACTTTTAATTCTTGATGAATTTTAGTATTATCCTCTATGAGTGAGTTGAAGTTGGCTCTAACTGTTCTAACCATGTATTTTAGAGCTAAGTCTGTCCTTTTTATCTCGGGTAGGTGTTCCTCAGCTATGTTATATATGTTTAAAATTGGGCTACTGCGGAATGCGTCTATAGCTAATCTTAATCGGTTGTTGTTGATTGCATTTATTGCTTTTAAGGTAGAGTATGTTGCAGATTTGAACATCATGGATCCATAGTTTAGTCTGGACTGTATTGTAGATCTGTGGATCTTGATTAGTATTTGGGAATCACCTCCCCAAGCTGGAGGAATAATATTTTGAGTAGGTTTAGTGCGTTTTTGGTTGAGGTCTTTAGGTATTGTATGTAGGTTACCCAAGTGAGTCGACGATCAAAATAAAGACCAAGGATTTCAACCGTTTTTTTATTGGGAACTGGCATGCCGTCGAGAGTAATATGAAGTTTGCCTACCTTTCTTTTTTTTCTTTTTTTTTTGTCAATACTATATTATTTGATTTAATTGGAGAGAAGTTAAAACCTGACTTTCCTGTCCATTCTAATAAATTGTTGGTGGTTATCCGAAGGAATTTTTGTACTGTGTTAATATTATTGCTTCGACATGAGAAGTTATAATCGTCGTTGAAGAGGTTGCATTTTACGAGTAGAGAACAGTATTGTGTTATGTCATTTATGGCTAACTGAATAACGTTACTGACAAGGCTGAGCTTTGGAGTACTCCATTTTCTTGAGAAAATTTATCGGACATCTGGTTATTCCCTTTTACTTGGAATGTGCGGTCTTTTAAAAAGTTGGTTATAATATAGAGTGTTTTGCCTTTGGATAAAATTTGATTGAGTTTAATTAATATGTTATGTCTTTGTTACGTGGTACCCAATAAAAACAGGTACCTATCGTAATGATGTTGTTGGATCGGGATAAATTTGATTTAAACAATTATTTCAAACACTTGTAAATACTTTAATAAACACAGACATAGATACAAAAATATAAATTATAAATTTGCGCGTTAACAATATCAAGACGCAACTCGGAAGGGCTTAGTCTGATAGCTGGACACGTCTGCCGTTGGTGTTGAAACGGAGCCTTTATATACTCTGCTGATTCTGTTTTAATTGTGTTGTTTTCGACACGTGGCTGTCCTTGGTCTTGGTCTTCATATCCAAGTGTTGTTTCATCACTTGGTTGCCCTTGGCCATTCGAATGATGATGTTGTTGTGGTTGTTTGAAATTCGCGCGTGGCGCCCATTAAAGGTTTTGCAATAGTACGTTTTTCCTTATACGACTCAGGAATATGCGTACTATTATTTCTTAATAATATATGCATATTACATCTTCATGTTGAGTCATATGCCTTGACTATGTCCAAATTCACTAGTCCCATGATTTGCTTGTTTTCGAAGGTCTGATTTACGTCATATTTAATTTGAAAGAGATTGTCAATTGTACTTCTATTTTTTCTTAAACCACTTTGTTGTTTTGATAAGAAGTTGTATTTTTTTAGGAACTAGGTTAGTATATAGTTAATAATTTTTCCGATATTTTCACATATTGTTCAATAGAGTTATTGTTCTATATCCTTCAAGTTTAAATTTCTCTTTTTCGTGTTTGGTGATTGGTATAATTGTACCGTTTTTCCAAGTGATTGGCCAAGAGCCTTCGATAAGGATTCTATTGAATATTTTTAGCATTAATTTTACGGCATTAGGTCCTAAGTTTTGAATAAATATGTAAGGTATATTATCAAGCCCAGGATTATGACATATACAAGTACAGTTAACGCCCTACTTCGTCTATCATATATCCCTCCCACAAGGAATCATTCCATTATCATAACAATATTAAAACCTGGAAAAACTTTTAACAGCCCTACCTCGTACAGACCAATCAGTCTCCTTTCGGCATTAAGTAAAATGTTCGAAAAAAAGTCAATAGTTCAAAACGAAAATATCCTGTCCGACATTCAGTTTGGATTCCGTTACAGTCACTAAACCATCAATCAACTAAACCGCGTAACTGATTTCATCTTCTCGACACTTGAAACAAAAAAATACTATTTAGGAATATTTTTAATCGTAGATGTTTCGAATGTTTTCGATATCGTTTGGCACAACGGACTATTGTTTAAAGTTAAAAAATATTCTTGACTAAACTCAATGTCATTTAATAAGCATTTGAATAACACATTAAATCATGAAATTTTAAGTATTAATAACTTTTTTGATAAATATTTTATTAAAAAAATAAAAACGTTGCGTCACATATAAAGTTCCCTTTTCACATGGTGTGAAAATTCTGAATCTGATTCTGAGTCTTCTTTTTCTCCTTCATCTTTCTCCCGACAATTTGCGGTCGGCTACCTTTGTCCTAAACATCGATTTTCTATATCAGTGTTTCTCAAAATTTTTATCTTTACCTATAGAATATATATCCTCAAAGCATAAACCAACAACTCTCATATCATTCTAAATCGTATCCAACCATCTCTTTTTTGGTATTCTTTTTCCGCTTTTTCCTTCAACGTTCATTTTCATAACTACTCTTACAGCTTTTGTTTCCTCTCATCTCATCGTACGTCCAAACCATATCATTCTATTTTCTCTCATCTTGTCCACTATCGATACTACACCTATACTACCTCTCACATATTCGTTCCTTATTTCTCTTGTCACTCATCCATTTAAGTATTCTCATTCCCGCAACACTTATACTCTGTTAGAGTATTCTCTTGTCAACCGCTCAGTACTCCGAACTATATAGCATAGTTAATCTCACTACAGTCTTGTAAAATCTCTCGTCTTTTTTTACATATTATCTTAAATATTTAAAATGTTTGACTTACATATCATTTTCAAAATATAAATTAAAATTGAATGCAAAAGGTGAGAAAATCAATATTACTTGTAGTCGATACAAATAAATATTTGATTTTTTTGATTCATACAACAGTCTCTATACACTATTTGGTATGTTTTGTTTTATTTTTTAAAACAAAATAAAATAAAAAAAACTTCTGAGAAAAATATATTTAAATTTCAACATAAAAGTTCTAAATAATATTAAATTTAAATGTTTTTTTTTTTAATTAATTTAAATATGTTTTATGCCATTAATACATGAAATAGTTTATATTTAAATAAGAACAAATAATTTTTTTAAAATAAAATTATAATTAATTATATTTGGACGATTTCGACTAGTTTTGATATTTTTCAATTATTAAAATTAATAATTGAAAGTGATAGGTAGTTATGGTAAAATTAGTGTTTGTACACCTCATTTAGTTGATTTTGTATAACACAACACTAGCTTAAAACAAAATGCAGATTGAATGTGTTTGATTTTATTTATATTTTTTTATGAATATAATTGAGGCGTTAACATGGAAAAGGTACTAAATCATAAAAGTCAAATTTTACAGATGAAGGAAAAAAAACGGTAATACATTTTTGAACCTTCTTTTCTAATTTAATTTTTAATTGAATTGTAATAAATCATATTAGAAGATATTTGATAACAATGTTCATATCAAAAAAAATAATATTATACATTGATAAACACGTGAGATGACTTAGTACCGTTTCCAAACCAAACCACAATGATTCACGACTAGCGTCATCTTGTATTCAATGTAATTCTTAATATATAAACAAATTTGAGTTTGTTCCTTTACCATGCTATTGACATATGTATTTAATCCATTTCCAACGAAAAAACGAAAAATTGATTTTTTTCGACTTAGTATCTTTTCTATGCAACGCCTCAATTATTGAATAGGTTACATATATGAGTTAAGCAATAATAACAAATATTTTTATAAAGATATTTTATTGGTTAGATAAGACAAAATATGTCTGAATTCTACTTAAATGCTGTATATTATTAGTTATTGAAATAAATATCTATACGAATTTGTTTAGTTTTAATTGAAACCTATGCGTGTAAGTGTTTTTTGGGTTATTGACCTGATGTATCAAAATGGAGAAGTTTTTATTGTTAAGAGGAAGAAAAATTAATAAATATTGTTGTTTTAAAATTTTATAACTAATTAAAATATTATAATGAGTCATTAAAATATTATAATAAAAGCATATATAACCATAGCAAATTCAGTACTAATGTCCAATAATGAAAATAAACAAGTTAGAAGTTGAATTATTAATTATATATTATTCATATACGATGTGTAAGATACTACAATATAGTATAAGTGAACATGAACACCCAATAAATTTAAAATTGTGTGCTAAAATATGATTTAATTACTTTCGTCACAAAAAATTCTTTAGTTTACGAAAACTGTAGTCAACGATTTTTTAACTTGTAACTATACATAGTAAAAATGAACAACACTGCTATAATATTCAAATTCTACTAAGACTAAATGAGCAAAAAAAAAAAATTCAAAAAATTGTTTTGTTGACTGATACAACTGAATTGTATTACGTTAGTTATTTAAAAATATGTAGAATTATAAAATACGACTTTGAAAAATACGGAAAGTGTAAATTAACAACTTAACCTAATTTTATAAGTGTTAAATAATTACTTAAAAAATGGTACGCTAAATTGACCATATTTATATTTAAATTTTATTGAGCATTGTACTCGCCCAAATAAATAAACATCAAAAAAAACAGAAACCGTGTATGGAGTTATGTA
This sequence comes from Sipha flava, assembly GCF_003268045.1. NCBI lineage: Eukaryota > Metazoa > Arthropoda > Insecta > Hemiptera > Aphididae > Sipha > Sipha flava. The sequence continues at coordinate 916,346 of NW_020272866.1, forward strand.
AAGTTACTAGTTTTTGTTTTAAATTTCGTAAAAAATGTAATGAATTTCGATTTGTATCAAGCTATTGTCATAACGAATTAGAATAGATTTATTATCTTTAATCAACATAATGAACTACTAAGTACATCAAGAAGAAAAATCTATCCTTTAAGAATACACTCTTAAATATATATTCACTGCCAGCGACTAAAATAATCGTTATTTCCGGTTCTTAACGATTAAGGATCCACAAATATTCTCGTTATTTCGAAATTAGTTGTTTTATTTTGAATAAATAGTCACGGTAGACAAGTTTTCCTCTACGTTGTTCGTCGGTCAATTCATGCCGTTCACCTTGCACATACGTTTCTTGGGAAAGCGTATTGTTGTGTTTTATATAACTTTGGATCATGATAATAATATTATAATATTTTTGGTGATCCGAAAACAATAAATACATTTTGTAAAAGTGAAAAATGGCTGCAATCGTCGGTTTACCTATTACATTACAGTTCAACGATGCTCATTCACGCATGCCGTTCCGTTGACGGACTTTTCTGGATAAAATATTCGCTAAAAAAGTATACTTTACACACACACACACACACACACACACACACACACACACACACACACATATATATATACATATATGTATTCAGAGGCGGATTTCCCATTAGGCACTGTAGGCATCTGCCTAGGGCGGCAAAGTTTAGGGGCGGCTAATTCTGTAATGTTTTATTAGAAAACATTAAACGTATGCCAAAAAAATTGAAAAATTATTTATTTTATATTTACGAAAAATAATTGTATAATAATGGGTGCATTTTGTTAATATGTTATCGTCAGAATTTCGGAGAAAAATAAATATCCCCACTGCCACACTATACTACTAATTCGAATGTATGTTAATAATCCTATGCTGTTATTATGAAAATCTGTTTTTATTAAAATTTGGGGAACATCCAATGGCATTTTTTCAAAGTAGACTAATTAATTAAAACGAAAAAAATAGTCTAAAAATTCAAACGAATGTTCATACGTTTGTATATTTAATATTTAGATTAGGTGTTTCGGAAGGGGTACTATAACTTCTTCGCCTATATAGGGGCGGCAAATTGTTGGTGCCTATAGTCGTAAAAAAGATAAATCCACCTCTGTATGTATTTCTGGAATGTATATTTACCCCAGTTTATGACACGGGTCATTGTTTCTTATTTTCCAATCAATCGTTCAAGAGTCATACTGGTGATAACGATCTACCGTGCACATTTCATGTTCACTTCCTAATGATTAATACATGTGGTCTAGGTCACAGTATATAGAGTGATTTCTTTTGAGTATTTGATTAAATGTCATTGAATGTTCATTTTATGTATTCAATTAATTTGTTTTTGAAAAAATTATTTTTCTTACACTTCAAATAATTTCTTATTAGTAGGTATTAGACACTTATACACGTGTAGTAATTTTTATAAATGTTTACAATATTTAGTCATCATTGTTAGCAACATTTTAAGAGGTAATTAAATTTTTTGTATGAAAATATTATCTGTAAGATTTCTGTATTATATACGAACTATTAAAAATTAATTTTTCATAAATTCTTGCAATTCAGATGATTGAATTTGAGCGATAGTGACGATGATACCCAGTAAAACATTGTACCTCGTCTTAACTTTGAGCACTTTCATAAAATTTTAATTTCTAAGTTTGTTATTTAATTTTTGTACATCATCATTCTGAAATGCAATTACTTATTACACAAATGGGGGATAGTGGAATATCCTTTAAGCAGTTACGAACAAACGCAAACCATTAGACATATGTCGAAAAATGTCTATTATTGAAGTTCGCAGCAGGTATTGAGAAAATCCATATAGGAGAAGGATATCGACTGAATAATAAATTTAGGCGTGCGTTTGTGACCAAAGGAGTTCTAATTAAAATAATGAAATCATGAGTTACCAAATAATTACCAAATTTTTACTAATAGTTTCACATTATTATTATGATTGTTGTTTTATACAATTGTTTATTTATTATGTATTTTTGTGTTCGCCGGAGCCATATCCTAATAATATAATCATTCTGCAAAATTAAGTTAAAAATATACATTGCTATTAACATAGGCGTCGCCAGGAATTTCGTCAGGAGGGTACACCATGCATAGTATATACGCTGATTTCTAAATAATGCTTAAATTATTTAAATTAAATACGTATTCAAATTGTATGACAATACAAAATTATCGTTTTTTTTTTCAAAGGCTAAAATGTAATGCAGGATACTACAATACCCGATAGTGATAATAATAGCCTCTATCCTACATTTTTAAATTTTATTCTTTTTTTTAAATCCAGGGGAGTACAAGTGCCTTCTGCACCCCTCTCGCAGTGCCAATGGCTATTACAGAAAAGTAAAAGATTAAGAAATGTTTTTTGTAAAATACGTTTTTTACAAATTTTGGAAAATATTTTCTTCAAAGCCATACATGGACAGAGTAAAAAATATTTTGTGTTCAAAAATCGATTTGTGAATAATTATAATACAAATATCAATAAAATTAACAAAATGCAGTCAAAATATTAAAAAGAAATTTATGCGTAGAAAAATAAATTCGTTTGAAAATTAGTTACACTATATAGTTTATATTAATTTACTTATAATTATTACTCTAGTTTATCAAAGATATATAGACAAAAATTTGTATGAACCAAATAGTTTTATACAGTATACAGCTCATAAATAAAAACCTGTAGATAATATTGCTTTTTTATAAATTTTATAAAAACAAACATTTTGTAGTTATAAATAAATTTATTGTGCTAATACTAATGTAAATAAATTCTAATTTTTAAAATATAATTTAATATAAAGAATTTTGTTTGATAATTTTGTATTACAAGTGTTTGCATATATCTATGTATACATTAGTTATAATATTTAAACTGAAATAATATATTAGATACCTAATATTTTATTTATTTTTTATTTTTATTTTACAGCACTCAGTGAAAAATATTGTAGTTATTTACAAGCTTTCTACAATTCAGAAACTTGCAAAAATATTGATAGAACTAGATAAGAGTAAATACTTTGCGAAACATATGATAAACGACTATTTGTTAGTTGATAAACAAATTAAAAAATTACAGTTAGGATTTCAGGTTTTCTAAAAATTTAATACATTTTAGAAATATATAAATATATGTATAAGTAAGTACACTAAATATTCGTAATTAATGATTAGTACACTTGTTTATTATATAAGTTCATTTCCATAAATCTGGAAAATAATTTGATGAAAGTCTTTAAAGCGAAATTATTACATTTTGTAATTATATACATTTATGCGTATACGTTTAAATTAATTGTTGAGAGATTTTCTTGATTAAAAGTGTTTTATAGTTCTTAACTTCGTAAGTAGGACATAATACCATACTAAACTGGTAATTAAAGTTATTAAATGATTCTTCGTATTATCGTCATCATTTTTAAGTATTTACTTGACCTTCGTGAGTTACTAAAGTTTAAGCGTTATTATTATTGTAATATAAATATCTAAAATAAGTTATTAAAATTGTCTTTTTTAAAAATTATTGTTCTGTAAAGTTAATTTACTACATTTTTCATTTTAATCTTTAATACATGTATACAGATATTTATAAAACATTTTTAAAATAATTAACGAGACTTTGTCCAGAAACGTTATATTATTAATCCGTATAGTTGTATCTTGTTTACTAAGTATAAATAACAATTCATATGAATAAACTGAATAGTTTGTTTTTCTTATAATAAAAATTTAAAAATATATAAGGTGAAGTTGAAAATTGTTTATTATAACATAACAGCAATAACATTTACCAATATTACGTTTTAAGTTAAAAATATTTTTTATTTATTATTATTATTTTTTTTTTTTATATAGCTTTATAATAATTATAATACAAAATTGGATAAATGAAGATAAATTATATTAAGCTAAACTAACCATGAAATGCTTTCGAGTTTTTGAACACACTAATTATCATTTACGTTCCTCTTGTATTGCAGTAGGTAACTCTTCTTTTTGTGAGTAATTTTATTATAACAGTCAATGGAAATCATAAATGTAAAAGGGACAAATTTTTGAAAACTGGACAGACAATTAACACACCATACCGCACCTACAGCAGCTTAAAAGCGTAATTGTTTACCCACGGATGTAGGTGTAGTTGCATATGTATGTAACTAATGCGAATTATTTTCAATCGAACCATAGAAAATGTATGGATAATCATTTTAGTAAATTTGTGTAATACAATATTTATCTTGACAAAAGCTGAGTTTAAATTGTTTTATTTATTATTTATGGTTTATTTAAAAAAATTAAAACCCGAGTTAGGAATACATTTAGACGATGCAATATAATTACGATGAATTTGTGTAAACAATTTTAAACGAAAATGTTGAATATTTTAAATATTATTTTTGAACTCAATGACCTTTAATTATAATGGACATATAAATCTATCTTATTTATACTATTGAATTGCAGTGATAACATCCATTGAGTAATAACTATAAATATTAAATGTATGTGTTTAATTATTTTATTTAAGTGTAAAATAGCATAGAAATAATAATAATATTATATTTATTTTTAATAAACGAAAATAATCATAAAATATAGATCACTTTAATTTTTTTTGTTTAAGATAATATTATAAGTAATATTAATATTACTTATGGTATTTTATTTACTATGTTTATATTTTCATCGTATAAATTACTTTGATCAAATGACTAAAAAATACACTTCATGGTTTATGAGCAATATGGACAATATACTTTATTGTGTTATAATATAAATATTTATAAATACATATATTTATTCCATCGTCTTAAACATTGTATTTATTAATGATAAATTTACATAGAGTCTTTGTAGGATTAGGAGTTATTTTTTTAAAACATTTGTAATATAATTCTAAAATAAACATACGCGGATACGAGTCATTTAAAGATGGATTGCTGGTTTGGTTTAAATATTAACTGATTTTTACGAAGTAGGTATATTAGAGAAGTTTTTTGTATTGATAGTATATACCAGTGATTTTCAACCTTTTTAACAATGCGGCACACTTCATCTCCAACACCAATCCATATATTATATACATAGGCGGCACTAGACCCTCTTGGCAATGGGGAGGGGGCAGGAAATACTTTAAGTAAAATATTTACACTATTTTGTCTAAATCTTTAGACCAGCAATACTATAAAAAATGTATATTATTTATTTTCAATTTTAACTTATTTTAAACAAGATTATTTTGCAAAATGAATAATACACTTACAAATACCTACATTTATATTATTTTATCTTATAAAATTGTAAAATAATAACTTACAACAATTTACCTGTGATGGTTCTTATAAGTAGATCCAGAGTAATACATTTGAGTGTGCCCTGTCATTATATAATAAATATAATTATTTTTTCAAAATATAAAGGGGAGGCTATAAACACGTACGTGTAGACCGTGTTATGATTTAAATTCTAAAAATAAAGGCTTTGTTAATGATGTAAAATAACGATTGGTAAAATATACATGTAATTATTATTTCAGATTTATTCTAAACATTTGCAATATTACTTACAAAAAACTAAAATTTAATTAATGTATATGCAGTGCATTATGCACATATATTCTCAATTTTTTTATTCGCATTATTCACATTAGGGTGTACCAAGGCACACCCGGCACACCTCGTAGAACCGCCTATGATGGTTCTTGTATGAAAAAGTCGTATAAAGTTTTTATTTTTTTACTTTGGTTTGTGTTCATAATTTTTATTATAATTAATATTAACCAAAAAACTCAAGAATATTAAAAAAAAATGCACACTTCAAATCAAAGTATTAAATCATACAAGACGTTTGTGATACAGATAATAATTAAGTAATGATATTGGTTCATGATTTGTAATTGATAAAAATAAATTATAATATTGAAAATGTTGACGCAAAAAAATCTTATCAGCATATTTACATGAATGGCTTCCACGGTTGTAGATAATAATATTATTACTTACAACCATACAGACTCTAAATAAGCATGTAATATGAAGGGTTACCAATGAATATTTGAAATGTATAGGGAGAGTAAGAACTCGCAAGGGGGCAGCCGCCTACCTTGCCCCTCCCGCAGTACCGCCTATGTGTATTATACGTGTATATATGTATACTATTTACAGTCTACTCTATTAGAGGGTTATTTATTATGAAATATATTAGTATAATCGATCGATCGAAACGGCTGCGACGGGCATACTTACAATAAATAATATTATATGTATCTACGATTAGTTCGATTAGTTTTCATTTCAAATATCAATTCTGGTAAATACATACTTATAAAACAATTTATAGATTTATCGCGGCACATTTAAAGGGCGCTCGCGGCACACCAGTTGGGAATCACTGGTTAGAAAAATCATTTTTAGAGAGCCGATATACATTTTACAAGTAAATATAATTAATTATATATCAAGTTATCTATATATAAGTTTATAAATTAATCCTTATTTCACCCCGGCCATGCCATCACGCGTGAACGGCTGGACCGATTTCGCTAATTCTTTTTTTGATGCGTTTGTTATTGTCAGAAGAAGGTTCTTATAAAAGAAAAACTTAAGAAAACTGCGCGGAAAATTAGAAAATTTAAGAGTACTTATCCACCATTTAAAATTATTTCTAATCCAATCTTAGCACTTTGGACAATATAAATTTTTTTATTGTAACCTTTTAACATTAGACATAGAAATGACAGAATGCTGTAAATATCGTCAAAGAGGATGTAAAAACACTAATTATCGTTTAAAACCAGTAGCGTATTTATGTGGGGGGTATTGGGGGTTTCCACCCCCTCTCTCAAAAAAAAAAAATTTGAAAACGTCAAATTTTAAACATATTAGTAATATAATAATTATAGTATGTTTATTCAATAAAGTATTAAAGTATAATAAATATATAATTATTAGTATAGTTAATGATTAAATTGTAATCGAACAATAATAAGAACAATCGACCGCACGGCACTCACACATACGTTTTATATAAATAATCTGATGTGGGAAAATTATCGGTCGACAAGAATATCAATATCTTAGTCCGTGGCTGTCACATTTTGTCAGTTGTCAGCAAGCCCATATTTAAGGGGGGCACGAGTAGGCATATGCCCAGGGGCGTCAGGTCTCAAGGGTGGCAAAATAATTTAGAAAAATTAATTTTAAAAATGATGTACCTAATGAAAAAAAAAAAATGAAAAAAATAAATTAGTATGTTTTATTATGTTATAATCTGTAATTAAAAAAATAAATTGTATATTTATTATAATATAATTTGTTAATTAAAAAAAGAAAAGAAATTGTACATTTTATTATGTTATAATAGGTTTTTTCGGTTTGCTAGCTATATAATGGGCATCGATTGTCCACCTCATGACTACACGCCTGTTGCCACTAATCTTGGTTTAGTAACTTTAGCCGAGCGCCGATCTTACTTTGGTAATACATTTTTAAATGATTTACTGACTGGTGTTATTGATTCTCCTTCTTTACTTGCCCTAGTTGCGTTTAAAGTTCCACTGCGTTCCACCCGTTCTAATGCTATGTTTCATATACCCTTTAGTTCCTACAATTATATGCAAAATGAACCTTTAAGACGTTTGATGTCGCAAGCCAATACGGACCCCACCTTTAACTTTCTTGTTTCTTAATTTTACACATACTTATAATGTAATTCTATTGTTTATTTACTATCATCATATAATAATTGTAATATCTTTTCTGCTTATATATATATATATATTAATTATAAAGGGCTCAGCCCGTAAATTCTTAATAAATAAATAAATAAATAATTTGTTTAATTTATTAATTAAAAAAAGTATTAAACTATTTTCATTTATAAGTTTTTTTTATAATTTCATTATTATTATTATTATTATTATTATATATATATGTTACCGGCAATATGGATAATTTAGGTATTTTACAAAATGCCAATTTTTTTTAGGCAAAGTACAAAACATTTTATTATATGTTATATTACATTCAGATTTTTATAATTGTCATATATTATTACTCATATTACAGACAAAATTTAATTTTTATCTATTATTATATTATTACTATTATATAAATATTTTACTTAAACTACTAGTTACTTATTATAATATTTTGTAGAAAACTGACATTTTGAAATACATATTTTATTTTTAAGGTAATTTTTTATTTTGACACTTGGACTTACAAACACATTTTAAAAATCCTTGGCCAATTCATGTGGATTGAATTTTTAACAACTCATTATACTGTTCATCAGATAAAAAACTAGTATAAGTGGTCACATTTTTAAAAAAATGTTGTAGTTTGTTTTAAAAATTTGACTTCATATGAATTGTAACTATAGCTGCAACATTGTAACAAGACACGAAAAATCACGAGAAAAATGACGATATTGTAATAACATTTTTAGTATGTTCAATATTATACCTCAGAATTATTATTATAGTCGTAAAATAATCTTAATTTTTATTACGTTAAACCGTGCACGCACATTTATGATAAACAATAAGTAAAATCGTTGGTAATAGGCGATGTCCAATTTTGTTTATTTTCATCATATTGCCCATGGCCGTATCCAGCCATTATTTTTGGGGGGGGGTTTTCAATTTAAGATGAAACTAGAACATGATTTTTAGAATTTTAACCAATTCAAACCATATTAGTTTTTAGGTTTAAAAAATGTACTTATATTATTCACCATATTATATAATATACATTCTGCTTTAATACTTACTACTCGTAAGGTATTTCAATTGACAACCACATTTTACATGTAAATATTTTTATAGTTATATAATTATAATTAGAGTAAGTATATTTAATAATTATTAAAACATGTAACTTACATTTTTTAATTTGACAATTTATAGGATTATTAATTTTAAAGTAACATTATTTTTCTTGATGATTTTGAAAACTGAGTAAGTACCTCTTCTGGATCAACATTGATGTCCCGGTGAACTGACATTAAAGCCAATCCATTGAGGCGTGTTTCACCAGTCGAATTTCTGAGATACGTTTTCAATCTTTTTAAAGATGAAAATGTTCTTTCTGGTGTCGCTGTTGACATAGGCATAGTAACTAAGACTTGTAGAAGTTTCCTTATGTTAGGAAATAAAAGAGGGTTACAATTGTCAAGTCCTGCAATTGCTGTTTTTGGGCGAGATCCTTCTTTTAGCCACTTTGTCTTCCACATTGCAAATTCAGCTTTGAAAGCATTAGGCTCAATCAATATCTGAGAATAAAAGTTTACACAATCGTTTATTTCTTCATTGGTAGCGATTATACATTTACTTGGAATGATTTGTTGTAATGAACTTATTAAAGATTTGTGTTTTTGAAATCTATCACAAAGCTGTGATCTGATATAGTCGAGAAATGGCAAAAAAATATTAAAATTGTAATACTCTTCAGAGCTATGAGAAAACACATTACTACGGTGTGTTTGTTTATTAGCGATACGAGGCAAAACAATGTCTTCTTTATTTTTATTCAACATGATGGCAACAACAGAAAACAGGTCTGAAAAATGTTGTTTGTTATTTTCTCTCATTTCGTCTAATACGGCTAACACATCATCAACATGATTGCATGCTTCGACTAAATCAGCATTAATTGTCTGTAGCTGTTTACACAATGTCAATGTATACGAAAAAATATTTTCAATTATTACGAGAGGTATAACAAATTTAGCGTCTTTAATTGTGATTAATAAATGACAAGACTTTTGAGCAGTTTCTTTATTTATTGATGACTCCAATTTTTCCAATGCAACAATAATAGCGGGATATAGTTCTTTGAACCGCATGACACTTTCATGCTTATAAACCCAACGAGTTTCACATAATGCAACTAATGTGGTATGCCTTGTCTCTGAAAGAGTTTCGATAATAGTTGTTCTCAATAATTCACTTCTTTGAGCCGATGAGCGAAAAAATGTTCCAACAGTTTGAATGGTGCTAATACAGTTTCTTATTGAGGGCAATGAACAGGCGTTGGCCAACGCTAGATTGAGCGAGTGAGCACTGGAATGTACATAAAGTGCCATGGGAAAATCTTTTTTTATGTATTCTTGAGCACCATGTAAATATCCACTCATGGCAGAGGCTCCATCGTAACCTTGTCCAACTAAAAATTGACAATGTATACTGTTCTTCTGTAAACACCCCATTATCAAAGTTGCTAGTCCTTTTCCACTACGATCAACAGCCGGTGTAAATTCTAAAAAATCTTCTCGAATTTTTTTATCTTTTTGGTCATAATAACGCAAACATACAGACATTTGTTCAATTCTTCCAATATCTCTAGTTTCGTCCGCTAACACAGAAAAGCACTCGGCAGCATTTACTATTTGGACAATTTTTGACTTGATTATTTCACCACAAATAGAAATTATGTAATTTTGAATACCAGGACTAGTATATAAAGAATTTCTTGGACCATTTTTCAAATGTTCTCCTAGCATAGTGTCACCTGAAGCTACACGAAACCGTAAAAGAGCTCTAAAATTTCCGTCATTAAAATCATTTATGTTCATTACATTTCCATAATTGTTTGATCCACGAAAAGCAATTTCTTGCCTACTACAAAGAATTATGGTTTTTATAATAGAAAGTAAAATTTTTCTATTTTGTTCAATCTGTCTAGAACGTTCAATACTGAGTTGTTCAGTTATATTTTTAGATATTCCTTCATTCACTTTTAAAAAACTATCAGATTTCTCGACACACAATTTGTGATAAGATGTGGTAGCATGTAATTGAAAGTCTTGCAAAGCATTTTTCCAATTAGTATACTCTTTAGAAACAAGTGCACCTAATTTTTGATGGCTACCATTACCTCCTTTTTCTCGAGCAAACAAAACACATAGTCTACAAAATGCTCCTTCAAATAATTGTGAATAACTAAGCCATGGAAATCGTTTTATCCAAGATAATTGAAATCGTAAATTTCTTTTGGTTTTTACAGGGAAAATATATGTTAAAGAAGGAACCCACGGAGTTTTTAAGAGTTCCTCTTTTTTTAAATCGTTAATTTCTAAATTATGGACATAATTACCAATATCATTTACTCCAACTATGGGTGTTTTAGTAAAATTATTGGACATGGTAGAAACAGAAGGAGTATAATTGCTATGCATTGAAGTAAGGTTGTGAATATCAGTACTATTTTTGCTAACTGAGGGAAGTTCTTCTAAGTAAGCTTGTTCAATAGAAACATCTTTATTCGAATAATTAATATTAGTAGGTTCAACTGGTTGAAATTCAGAATTTGGATTGTTTGTCTTATCTTTTTTTATTTGTGTAAATGCAGTGATGTCCAATTGTCTTTGAACTCGTTTCATTTTCGGTATTTAATTTTTGTGTATTAATTCTAAAAATAAACATATTGTGCATAAGTGAGAATTCGCCCGTGTTTATAGATATTTTGGAGCTGTTATAACTAAAAATTTTATTTAGGAAATATCTATTTAAAATGTCTAAAATTAACCTAAATGCCACTTAAATTGTATATTGATGAATAAGATAAATGAAGACATTTTATAAAAGTAATTTTTTTGTGACATTAATTTTCTTACACGAAAAATTACAATAATTACAAGATGTGCTACATAATATTATACATATCAAAATAAAATAAATAAATAAAATAAAATATTAAAATAAATAGGATTGATAAATGATAATATGTATAATTAAAGTTGGGCGTTAATGCATAACTTGCACACTGAATAAACACCACTGATATCTATAATATAGAGACTATGCAGGTACATATTTACATTAACTGTCCAACATATAAACTGGTATAAAATAAATGAGCTATGATATTTTATAAATAATATAACTCTAAAACTATTAAATAAAAAATGGTAGTAAATATACTTACGGAATTCAGATCAATAGAAACGTTTAACAGCAATGTTTACGGCGCACCGCCATGGTGTGTTGTATGACGAGAATCCAAAAGAAAAATGATTCGGTAATCGGTTATCCGAATTAGTTCTATTCGAGTTGAAATTAAACATCGACGATTATTCTAATAAGGTATGTACACTATCAAAATTTGAAGAATACTAAAAATAACTACGTAAATACTCTGGTGCGTCCATATGAACAGCCAAAGCTATGGGCAGGCGACAACGATAACGTCAGTCGTGATCTTATCTCATTGTATACAGAGTTTTACCCGTCGTAAAGCAGTGCATTGTTTTAAATTCAATTTTTGCGCGTAGACATTCTCGTAGACAATTCTATTTTATTTACACAATAATAATACGTCTGGGATAATAATTTACCTTATGTGCGACTTAGACGATGGATTAAGAAACACTTTTCTATTGAATTTCAATTGAATACAGAAAAAAAACATCAAGTGAATAGGCAAAAAAAAAATGTTGAACAAATTTTGGGGAGGGTTTGAACCCGGAAAACCCTCCCCCTGAATACGGCCATGATATTGCCTACTCCACGTTTGGCATTATACGTAATATCTAGGCCAGTGGCGTAGCAAGGAACTTTTTATGGGAGGAGTTCAGCAAATTTATATATATTTAATCTTATTACTATCATTTTGACTATTTGTATTGATCTCAATATTTTTAAGTCTGGTTAACATTAGTTTTTTTGACTCGGGTGAAAAAAAAAAATTAATTTTTCTAGTCTGCTTATTTGTTAGAGAATTTACCTATAATAATAAATAATAATAATAATAAAAATTTAGGAACTAGGAACTAATATAGAAACATAAATATTAGATATTAGAATATTTTCTGTCCAATCACTTATGTATACTAAAAATTAAATTTTAAAAATATCTTACCATAATGGAATGTTTAGACGTCTTAGAATGATGTCAAATTAAAATAAAACAAATTTAATGGAATAAAAATGTCAAATATAAACGAATAAACGAGTAGTAAGTAAAATATAACTAATAGTATAAAATTTATCACGTCTAATATTAAAAGTTCAATTTAATATGGAGTTTATGTAAGTTTGAATGGACAACATACACGTTACTAACATAACAATTGATATACTTTGTTTCAAAAAAGAATACAATAGTTTTCTTTAATTTACTGTTGAATTTTCGTTTTTGAAAATGTCAGCAATTAGACGTACAAACTTAAGTCGCAGAACTTGCAATGCAGCGAGTCAAAGATATACAAGAGCAAGTCAAAATAATGAGCAATGCGAAGCGCGGAATGAAGTTGAACGGAATCGATGAAATTGAAATCAACAACATACAAATGTTGCGTTAAACCCCAATCGAGTTGCATTAAATTATAACGTAGAAATCGATTACAGTTCACAGAAAATCGTTGCTATTCAACCAATGAACGTTGTGTGCCAATATTGCAAGGCATTTATATTTAAAAATGAAGCTCCTGGACTGAGTTGCGCGTGCGGGCAAGTCAACGTTATTGGTACCGTCACCAGAGCTACTATATTCATTAGATTCCGGAAATGGGCCAGATTCTAAATATTTTTTGACTCATATCCAGCAATACAATAATTTTTTTTTCAAATGACGTCATTTTTTGCAACAAAAGTTATTCAAGAAAATATTATGCGAACTTTCAAGATTAAACAGAAGAAATAATGACACTTTAAAGTGCTATAAATTTATGAAATCCGATAAAAATAAATTGGGTATAAAAAAATCCAAAATACCTATTATATAAAAGTAACCACTGCTGTGTAAAATATGATTTTGATTGTGCTAATAAATTGGAGTTTGAATACTTACTCATACTTATACGTTGTCACTACACGAATATTTATTTTTTATTGAATTTCAAAAATTAAATTGTATATTGTTTTTTGTATATTTTCGGCATGTGTCATATTTTTCAAATGTTATTTTATTTGATTCGGTGACATATTATTTCAAACCTCCAGAATTTTCAGTATATAAGCACCTACTTGTATGCAATATAATATAATCATATAATTGCATAATAACGTAATAATGGGCTCATTTTTTATCGGAAAGAGGCAGAAGACGTATCTTCTGCCTCTTCCGCTTCTTCGGCAAGCGGAAGAAGCGAGTATATCATATTTTTCTTGGACCTGTTGGGTGCCAATACGATTTACAGTCATATCACGTGCTTTGACGGCAATGAAAATCATCATATGCATGTTTCCGGTCACACATATATATTTAAACATATTATACAGTATTTAATTTTGATATCGGTAAAATCTTTTTGGAGATTCCATTACATTTTTATTTTTTTACGTCATATATACATTTATATGTATACATATACGATATACATTATCATGGTCTCCGATGATTTGTTTTTTTAATTTTCTCACTAATACATGATCAGTAAATTAAATTTATTTTGTTCGTTTAGGTATCCGGCCAAAATAGCGAAACAATAAAGGCGAATGTAAAAATCGCGAATTAATAATAGCGAAAATAAAAACCGTGAATTTTAAAATAAGTGATCATGCATAATTGTGAAACTTAAATTTAAATTACATATATTCAAAAATTTTCAATTCATTATTTATCATGGTAACTTACTGACATCACAAATTGAACATATCAATTTCTTTCTATTTTTACCTGCGATATCTGATGCAATTGACTTATGCCCACGGACGTATCAAGTCGCCGTCAATGTAGTAACTTAATTACTATTTAACTTAGATATTATATATATATATATACGAGTATATTATTGGAAATATAGAGAAAATTGTCAATCGTATTATATTTGAGTTTGCACAAGTTAATACAGTTGTAGTTCAGTGCGTTAGTGTATAGTTTGTATTATTTAATTTAATATTTTCGTTCGTTAGAAAAATACAGTGTGAATTGAAAAAAAAACATATTTATTATTATTTTCAATGGAATTTGTAAAAAGTAATAAAAATAAAGATTTATTATTATATAGTGGATTCTTGCATCGTGAAGATAAAAAACAAAATAACACAATACATTGGCGTTGCGTAGAAAATTCATGTAAAGGTAGAATAATTACAATTAACGGAAAAATTAAAAGTCAACCTAAGGAAAACTCACATAATCATGTTCCCAATCCGTGTAAAATCCAATGCAAAATGAAAATAGTACCTGGAGTAGCCGGTGCAATTCCTTCAGTTCATCATTTGAAACACACTATACGTAGAGTTCGAACACGTAATTAATGTGTAGTGCCTATTCCGAAAACAGTCAGTAACCTTAAAATTGCTGATGAGCAGGGCTGGATTGGGTAATTATAGTTACCCGAGCTCCACATTCAACCGGCCGAAGAATACCCCCCCCCCAAAAAAAAAAAAAATTTAAAAATCAAGTTACTTGTTTAGCTGTTCAATTATTTAGAACCAACACTGTTTAAACATTTTTTTCTTATGAAAAATAATTTTACACAAATTTTTTAAACCATAAATGAAAAAGTCCCCAAGTTTTTTACAAGTAAAATTAATATACAGTGGTGCTATATTTTGGACGTCAAGATGAATGGGATTGATAAATAAGTAATCAAGAATTAAACAATAATGATTTAGTACAACTTTAATATAATTTGATTTAAATAAACACAGTTATTAATACACTTTATGACTTTATACATTATTTACTTATAAAAGTATTATTATTATATTTTTACTAAAAAAGATACATTTTCATAATTTCAACCAATAAAATTTTTTTTTTAATAAATCACTCTTTTCGGTAATTAATTGTATAATTTCTTCGTTTTTTACATTAGCTAAAATATTTTTTTCTATATTCATCAATAAAAATGTGTTTAATTTTTCCTGACATAAACTATTACGCAATCTGTTTAAAATGTATTTTAATTTCGAAAAAGATGTTTCACAGCAGACTTGTATACATGATAAAGTTAAAACAAACTTGTATACCAGAAACAAATTAGAGATACCATAGAATGTAAATTATATTTACTTAATAATAAAAAGCTGCAAGTATTACAGTAATTACAAACTGACTTTGCTGTACAATTATTTGAGATAGATTGTATAGATTTAGTCTCATTTACTTCAATAAGACCAAAAGAAAAATCCTCCTCTTCTTTTTTATATTTGATTAACTTATGTTCATCATTTTCGTTTTCATTTACAATATCTTTAATCTTTGGCCATTTAGCAGCAAAATCGTTGAGTTCATCTGTCAATGTACCAACAGTAATATTTTCATCAAATTTTTTTTACATGTTTATCAAGTAACTTAAGTTATTTGCTATTTCAAGATGACTCAATTTTGTTATAGCTACAAAGTTAGATGGATCTATAATACCAATAGACTTAAATAATTGTTCATGTGCTGTAAACCTTTCATTCAAACTATTTGTTACTTGGTCATAAATTAAATTGAATGTGTTTATTCTAAAATTGTCTTGAGCATTAGTGATTTGATTAGCATGAGACGATTCTCCATCCATTATTTTTTTTTTTTTTTTTTTGTTGTTTAAAAAAGTCTGAGAAACATAATAATCAAGACCACGAGATTTTAGTGATATATTTGCTTAATCAACAAATTGATTCGTTGCATTTAATATAATTTCAAAGTCTCTTGATTGCATTTTTTGAGTTCTTAAGGTTTGCATAACTATTTTGAATGCATTAAAAATATCTAATTTTTTTGTCTGCAAATACAACGAAAGTGGCGTAGTTGATGTGAATATTTGTAAAAAAATTTGGCTCATTATTATTGTTTTCATACTTAAGTAAAGAATCTAAATAAATTTTAGCTTTAAATCTAACATCAGATGAACATTTTTGAGTGCAATAAATTTCATCTAATGTTTCAACAATATCGACATAAAGAGATTCGGCGGGATTATTAAATGCACCAAAAACAACGGTCTTCGCCCACCACCGGGTTTCACCGATCACAGATATAAATTTATATTTGTTGGTTGTTTCTCATTTGTTCATTCTTAAATACGATTCTCGCACAAAGACAGCAATGGCATTAAGTAAGCCGAAAAATTTAATACTTTCTACACAAATTTTTGTTACGTCTGTCATAACTAGGTTTAACACGTGGGCATGGCACCATACATGTAGGGCCTCAGGTACCTCTTTTTTTAACCAAGCAGAAGACCCTTTATATTCTCCACGCATATTAGAGGCACCATCAGTAGAACTATCAATACATTTTTTAATATCAGTACCAGAATTTTCTAAAAGTTTAAACACACTAAACAAAGATCTTGACCCGTCCCTTAAGTACGTCTTATAAAGGCCAACAGTCGTTCATTTACACTACCGGTTACATAACGAATAATTACACACTGCTGATCGTGTACGTTCACATCTTGAGTTTAATTGATTTGAATCGTGAAAAATAGAGCTTTATTAATATCATCTACTATAGTTTATCTTATTAATGGACCTATTGACTCAATAATATAATCAGCTGTTGTTTTTGATAACATTGTTAGTAAACTTCTGGGACGTCCTACGGATCCTGAACTGATATTACATTTATTACGCACTTTTTCACTTTTCATGACTGCATCATCAATATGATGCTTAAGGAGAGGATCAAATTTTGAAATTAAAATTAACATTTCTAAAAAATTACTATGATTCAATGAACTATTGTTAAGAGTGTAAGCAGCTTCAGCGTTTTTAGCCCTACGATAACTTAACCCTCTTCTTCCAATTAATTTTACTATCACAATTATTACGTTCTAAGACTGCTCGTTTTCTACGAATTTTTATTTGTTTTTCAAAAGTAAAGAATTTATGAATATATTTTTCGTTTGACTGCAACAAATAGGCCTCAACGCAATTCCCATGATCAATAGTTAATTCATGTTCCCGAATTCGTACATAGATAGTTGTAGTGCTAATCTTACATCCAAGAGAAAAACTGTAACAATTTTTTGCAAAAGCTAAACAAAAAAAACAGTAAAACAAATTTGTTTTTGCATCATAACTCAACCACTCACGTTTTTGATTTGTATTGCCATTAGAACAAAAATATGCAATCAAAGGATTGAATTTTACACCATGATAAGGTTGAATAGGATGGATTTGAAAAAATATTTTTAGTTCATTTTTGGTTCAGCAAAATTAGGTGACAGAATGTCTAGAATATTTGTATCAGATCTTTCAAAAGTATTGCTGGAATTTATATCATCATTTAAATCTGTTTTAATTTCAGTAGTTTCAACTGAACCATGAATATCATCAGAACTTCCAAAATATTTATTTGACTCATTTATATCTTTGATTTCAATGTGATGGTTAATTATATCAGTACTTTCGTGTGTGATATGATTTGCATTCTAAATTAATTTTAAAATATATTAATTAATATTTTTAGAAAACATACAACAAAAAGTTAGAACCTAAATATTTTATTTAAAATTATTAGTATAACTAAATATTATTACTATAAATTAAGAAGTTAGATATTTTCTATATACCATATTTTCGTAATTATATATTTTCGCTCTTTTTTAAAATTCACTGTTTTTATTTTCACTATTATTAATTCGCGATTTTTACACTCGCCGTTATTGTTTCTATTTTGGTCTAGACCCACTCGTTATTTTTTATTAACATTTTACGTATCAGAGAATGTATATTAAGTTTTATAAAAAAAAAAATTGCAATTGATAATTTTCCTGTACCGCGAAAACACATCAACAATTGTACTGAATTATTTTTTTCCAAACAAAATGTGTTCTCAGTAGTTTGCTGGAGCGCAGAATAAAACTGAATAAGACTACAAACACTCTAGATTAATTCGAGTATGTTCGTAATTATAGTTAATTTTTCTCTCTATAAAAAGTGTATTTTTTTATATGTTACTTCTGTCAGATATTTAAAAAAAATAACTTGTATAGGGTGGCTCCTGATGTAAAATATTTTTAAGCACTCTGAGTTTGGATACACAGTAATAATGACATTCATTTGATCGTAAAACATTATTTGAATGCGATGGGACGATGTATATTAAATATACATAATAATATAATATAATATACATTTTGTTTATTTAAATACAAAAATAAATTTCATTTTTGTATTTAAATATGTCCTTCTTATGGTACATTCAACTTATAAGACTTGTAATGCCATGGGTTACATTTACATCACTTTTTTTTGTATTTATACAGTCAACTCGCAGTATAACGAAGTTCGATATAACGAAAATCTCGATATAACGTATAAAACTGTCGGACCCTTGAAAACCTCGTGCTATAACGAAAAATCAAATGTATTTTGGTCCCCTCGATATATCGAAGATTTTTTGGCTAAAATTCACGTAATGTAACGAATTTTTACAATTTTGGAGATTGATACAGCACATTTTACGAGTTTGTTTCGGCCATTCTTATGCGATAAGATAATGTTCATGTATCGTTTATATGATACACGTCTGTTAAATGTAAATTGTATTAAATATAAATAAAAATTTGTTGCTATCGACAAAGGTTAGGTTGTCTGTGAAGTTCTCAATGACGATGAGATTTTGAATAAAGCTGATGACGAAGAGCCCCCCGTAAGCTCGAATGAAGCAAAATTAGGTCTCCGTGCCGTCTTAAGTTTTTTACAAAGACATGATATTGACGACAGTGTATTTTGTAATATTCTAAATTTGAACAACACTATTAATCGTGTAAGCGCAAATGGATACACACAAAAAAAAAATCATATTTTTTTAAAAAATAAATATGTATGTATGTAACAAACAAAAAATGTATGAATGTATCTAATAAAATATTTAATAATAATCTCATATTGTATGTAGGTATGTAATTATAAAAATCTAATAAAATTTAAATTTTCTTTTAAATATCGTTTAAACAAATTTTGTTGATTTATGCTTTTGATATAATGAATTTCGATGTAACGAACTTTCGATGTAACGAACTTTTTGCTCGGTCCCTTGAAATTCGTTATATCGCGAGTTGACTGTAATTATAATAATATGGAGTGTTGGTTGACTATAGTTTTCTATATTTTTTTTAAAGAAATTATAATAAATTTAATTTTAATTTAATAGTTTGATTTACAGGCACATCTAAATTTAAACAATTATAAATCGTTGTTTAAAGAAGTATTGACTTTTAACATTTTTTAACTAGTTTATATATTAAATATAAAATATTATTTTATTTTACGTAAAGTTGTGATATATTTATTACACGGCGCTGATTTCACTGGTTATGAACAGTGGCGCAACTAGCGGTTAAGTCAAGGGGCGAAGGGGGCTTTTACCCCCCCCCCCATGGCTCATATTTTTATTATGATATATTTTGTATATTTTGTATAATATATATATATTTTGATTTATTTAAAAAATATGATGTATAAATAATTAAGAATATAAATTACTAGTCTATCATTATAATATGATAGTAAATTCAATAATGTCAATTTGATCACGGGTATCAATTTTTGTTTACCTTCATATATCATAACATTTTTGATTGTAGAACGAATAGTGGTATTATCTTCCACAGATATTGCTATGGTTTAGACATTTACAACCATAACCGAGGCATTTATATTTATCAGATAATATAAAGTAATTTAAAATAACACTTTTTTTACCACATATTTACTAGTTAGTCATTTTTTGGTACATTTATGCTTATTGTATATTTTTGTATTTATTTAAGCTGTATAAGTCCTTAATAATTTTACTCATCTATTTTTTTTACAACATAATATTTGATATTTTTTATTGTGTATAGGTATTTAATCATTTTTTTGTGCACAAATGCATGCGTATTTGTGTATTTTATAGAGTTGAAAGCCCCTAACCCAAATAATAATGATAATAACTGACCAAATCTATTTGTTTTCATATTCTTTAACTTGCAAATATATTTCTGTAAATTGAAAACATGGTTAAGATCAAGAATAGATCAGCATAGACTAATAGGTTTGGTTTTGCTGTATGTGCATAAAAGTATTATTGTATCCATTGATGAAACAATCAACAAATTTGCCAAAATGAAAAAAAGGAATTTGGAATTTGTTATTTGTCTACTTACCAACCTTATGTTTTCTACTTAGATATTTGTTAAATTAAGTAACCTATCTTAATTTTTTTTAAATGTTTTTAAAATATAATTAATAGGTACTATTACTACTATGATTATTTGTTGTTTTTTTCTTTTTTATACAGGATTCAGACAAAAGGTACAATTTTAATATAAGAACTATTTGTGTTATGATTATTAATATTTATTTTATAAGCAGTAGGTTTTAAATATATTTATTAAATAAGTATTAAGTTCAATTTGGTACTTGTATTTTTATTTATTTACTCGAATGAGCAACAGGAACATGGACTGTAGGTAATGAACCAGGGGCGTACCCAGGAATTTTTTAGGGGGGTCCAACATTTTTATTTTATCTGTTCTCTAATTATAATTATAGTTTAATTCAATACCAACAAATTACTGTTAATAACTATGGTAAAAGTCACAATAGTTATACACACATCACACATATTCTGCACAAAGGTTTACTATAATAGGTAGGTAGTATAATTTGAAATCAATTTTTATTTAGTAGTAAAATATTATAAAAAAATATATTATATAATTAACAATAATAAATAATATTAAAAAAAACAATATCAATTAAACATGGTTTATACATTATAGATATTTTATATAATCTATAAACTTTGTATATTGAAAATAATGGGAAATTAAAATACACTATATACTATTTACTATTAAACCATTGAGTAGACATTTGTAGAAATTTCAATGTGGGAGTCCGGACTCGAAAAACCCCCCTTTGGTACGTTCATGTAATGAACTAAATTATTTTTAAGTTTGTATTGAAGAAAAATTAGTTTCACTCCCCCCCCCCCCCCAAGGCCACAACTCAAATACGCCCTTGGAGTAAGTTGGCAAAGTGAAACTTTGAGGCCCCCTTATAATGCAAGTGGCTACTCGGCAGACAAACAATAAAAATTGGTTTTTTTTCTATATTTAATCATAATCATCCACGTGTAGCTTTAAATTAAATATTAATGCTATAATAACTGCTATTGTTAATATCCTATGGAGTATATTACATTACACATTATTAATTTAATGATATCATAAAATCATTACTATGACTAAATAATAAATGGAGGCCAAGATTAGTGTTTTAAATATCCAATTTTATTCCTATTTATAGAAATCTGTAATCGGAACTCAAGGAGCAGGGAAGTGATGTCGCAGGGACAGTTACTCTTAACAGTAATTAAGTTTAGGTTAGTCATTTTTTAGATTACAAAGAACTCTTGAAATATTAATACTGATTTTAACTTATAAAATTATAATATTTAAAAAAAGTTAGCTAATAGAACTATTTTTAATTTTATGAAATTATTAACGATGGTTTTGATTAACTTATGAGAGGGGAGGAAGCGGGTACCTGGGATTTTTTAAGACCATTTACATCATTGGTTAGGAAGCCTATTTTATATTTGACTTTAGGGCCCCAAAGTGTCTAGTTACGCCAGTAGTTATGAAATGTTATGAGGTATTATTTTAATGTATTCATATGCATTTCTGAAATTATTTTATCGGATAAACTTCTCATACCAAGTCACAGCTATTAAAAAAATCAATTACTTAGTGATCATAAGGTATAAATATATATTTTCAATGATATTTAGGTAAAAAAAAGAAAAATTAATTATAATTTTTTTAACTTTATAACATGCCCAACGGAAACCAAATTAAACGTTTTTCCAATGCATAAAGACTTGGCAGCAAGAAGCCCATGTACATACTTTCTTCACCTTTTAAGAAGTCTAAGGTATCAGTTAAAGGTGACAAAATCTCGCAATACTTATTCATTAGTTGAATTTTTTGTAGTGTGAACCGTTTTATTTCATAATAGTTCAATATTTTGTGCATTTAACATATTTCTTAATTGTAATATAGCATCATGCATGCAGTTTCATCTAGTTTTTTTTTTTTTTTTTTATTGATCGAAATTACAACTTCGGCAGCTATGGCCATTAGTTACATTTTTTTAATTTCAGATAAATGATTGTTAGATTGTTTACATGTTAAAATGATTGTGTTATGAAAAAATATTGTTTATTTTATTTTATTTTATATTGATTTGTCTAGTCCGTTGCCCTTGAGGAAGAGAATGAAGTTGTCGGAGATGTATGGTCCTATTGTTTCGTACAAGTTTGAAGGGATATTATATTTGATTTTTTCGATGAGGTATGAGCGGCATTCTGTTATTATATGTTTAATTGATAGTTTTTCATTGCATGAGGAACATAATGTTGGTTCTTTGTTGTCCATTAAATAACCATGAGTTAGTCGAGTGTGTCCTATTCTTAATCGGTTAATTATTGAGTTTATTTTTCTAGAGCTGTGGATTTGAGACCAAGGTTCAATATTTTGTTTTATCATATTTAATTTTGTTGATTGTTTTGACCAATGGTTTTGCCAGGTGTTGTGAGTTATTATAGCTATGGATTTTTTGATGTCAGAAAAAGTTATTACATTGAAATTAAGTGTTTCTGTTGCTGTTGCTGCGTTTTTTGAGTGTCGATTTGCATCTTCGTTACCATGTATATTGCAGTGTCCTGGTATCCGTATTATGTTAATAATTTTGTTGGCTTGTTTTGATAACTGTATTTTGTTTATTATTAATGTAGAAATGTCATTGGGTTGGAAATTATTTTGTATACTTTGTATGATGCTTAATGAATCTGTGAAAATGTTATATTTTAGCATGGGATTTGTTTTGATATAGTTGAGGGCTGTTATAATGGCTAATGCTTCAGCTGTATATATTGAAATTTGATTAGATAATTTGTAACATATATTTGTATTTTTAGTAATGACTGCAAGGCCTACTCCATTTTCGCTTTTTGAGGCATCTGTGTAGATGTCTTTGCCGGTCAAATTGTTTTTTATGTCTTTAAAAATATTAAAGAAAATTATATGATCTGTTTCATTTTTTTTGAATTTATTAAGTTCGGAAATTATGTTGATATTATTGTACCAAGGAGGTGATTGAATAATTTTATGTTTGATAGGTTTAGTTGATTTGATTTTGTTATCACTTTAATGTGTTTAGGTATTATGTCTTCTTGATTGTTTTTAGTTAATTTTGCAGTATAAGTGAGGGAATTTTTTATTCGGTGTATCCAGAGTGGGGCCTCATTAGCTACTATGTATATGCTTTCGGTTGGGCTAGATTTGAATGCTCCTATAGATAGTCGTAAATTTGAGTTGTGAACTGGGTCAATAATTTTTAGGATTTGGTTTTTAGCTGAGGAGTATATTTCTGATCCGTAATCTATTTTAGATCTTATAAGTGATTTAAATATCTGTATGAGTATTTGAGTTTGTTAACCCCAAGTTGTGTGTGATAAAACTTTTAAAATATTGGATCTTATTGATGTTTCTTTTTTTAAATATTTAATATGTGTTTTCCAATTGAGTTTTTTGTCGAATATAATCCCTAATATTTTGATGGTATTTTTGTTGGGAATTGTAGATCCGTTGATTTGTAGTGTTGGGGGTTGTATATTTCTTTTTTTTGTGAAACAAATGCTTTGAGATTTATTTGGAAAGAATTTGAAATCGGTTTGATTAGCCCATTTTGAGATATTGTTAATTGTTGACTGAAGCATGTTCTGTATTATTTGTGTTTGTTTGCTTCTTAAGAAGATGTTGAGGTTGTCTGCGAATAGGGTATATTTTACAGGGTTTGATATACATTTATCATTTATAGCAATTAAAAATAGTGTGGCCGAAATACTAGATCCCTGTGGTATTCCGTTTTGCTGAGTAAAAGTGTTTGATAGGGTATTATTTACTTTGGCTTGAAATGTTCTAGTTTTTAAAATATTTGAGATGAAGTTTAGTAGGTTGTTAGAGTGTAATACTGAACTTAATTTAGTTATTATTCTGTGTTTCCAGGTGGTGTCATATGCTTTATCTATATCAAAGCTAACTAGGCACATTGATTGGTTTTCATCAAACGCTTTATTAATTTATGTTTGAACGTATGTGAGTTTGTAGTTGATTTGTTTAGGTGGAGCCCATTTTGGAATTTATCTAGATAGTCTATTTTTTCTAAGTACCATGTAAGTCTAGTATTTATAATTTTTTCGATTATTTTGCACATATTGTTCAGTAAGGATATAGGTCTGTACCCGTCGACTTGAAATTTATTTTTATTAGGTTTTAGGATTGGTATTATTATACTGTTTCTCCAGCTTTGTGGGAGAGTGTTTTTTTTTTTCATATGACGTTGAATATGTGGAGTAATAGTTGTTTGCCGTTTGTGGGTAGGTGGTGAAGAAAAGAGTAAGAGATCCCGTCAGGACCTGAACTTTTGCTCTTACATTTGGCTAACATATTATTTATTTCGTTCATAGTGATTTCTTTATTAAGCTGTATTTGATGTATGTTATTGGGATCAACATTGGAGGATATGGAAATATTTTCGATTATTATTTTAGTTTGTATAAATGATGGCGTGTAATTGTTATTGCTGCTATTATTTTGGAAAAATTCGCCGAAAAGGTCCACGGTTAGCTGTGGTTCTACTATGTTGTTTGTTTCGGAGTTTAGAATATTTATTTGATGATTTCGTTTAAGTCCTTTTAGCGATTTTATTTTGTTCCAGACGCTAGAAGGTTCTATTTTTGTGTTTAAATTGGATGTGAACTCCTTCCACGAGTTAGCTTTACTTATTTTTATGAGATATTTAGTGCTCGCTCTAAGTTTTTTGAATTGAATGAAGTCGTTTAATTGTTTGGTTTTTTTATATTTATTAAATGCGCTGTTTTTTTCCTTTATTGCAATTTTAATGTTTTCATTCTACCAGGGGAACTTTTGGTTTATTATTTTTGTGACATTTTTTTATTATTTTTCTGCTGTATTTCTGATTAATTTAGTAAATTTTTCGATGAGTTTATTGATGGTCATTGATGTATAATGTAAATTGTGTTTCGATTTCATTGTGTAATGTATTTGTGAATTTTTGCCAATTGGGTTTTTTTAAGTTTCATCTAGATGAAGCGATATTATTGTTGTCGTGTATTCTTGGAATTATTGAGATGTTGATTGGATAGTGATCGCTGCTATGTATTTCGGTGTCCATCGACCAAAGAAATCGTTGGGCTAAAGCAGTATTTGAGAAAGATAAATCTATGGCGGAGAAATTGCCGTTGTGTGGGTTTAGTCAATTATATTCGCCCGTGTTTAATAATGTAATGTTGTCATCGTTTAAAATGTTTTCGATTATTTTATCTCTTGGATCGGTTAATATTGATCCCCATATTACATTATGGCTATTAAAATCGCTTATGATAATATAAGGAGTAGGGAGTAGTTGTTTGATTATTTTGTTTATATCGTTTTCATTGAAATTAAGTTGGTTTGGTAAATATATGTTACAAATAGTAATTGTTTCTTTTCCGTGTATTGTTATCGCAATTGCTTCGAGATTAGTCATTAGGTTAATTTGAGTACTGTAGAAATTATCAGAGACGAACGTGGCAATGCCACCGCTGGATCGAAGAGCGTTAGTGCGGTTTTTATAATAGGTGTTGAACTTTGGAATTTTACCGATTGATTTGTCGTTGAAATTAGACTCTTGAATACATATAATATTTGGCGATTGTTTTTGAATGATTAATTCCAATTCGCTATATTTTTTATAGAAACCATTGAGGTTTCATTGTAATATGTTGAAATTTGATGAATGCATTTTAAATGTATTGGTTTGTGTTGTTTTTTAAGGAAAAATTATCTGTTTTAGATTTTTTATTTGGTGGGAGGCATTATTTGAAATAGCAAGTTTGATAATTTTGTCATTTTGGTTTTGATTCGTTGATCTTTAAGATGAGGACGTATTGTTTCTATGGTTTTATGTAAACTTTCGATATCAGTGCCAATTTGATTGCAAAGGTCATTTAGGTTCACTTTTTTATTTGAAGAATTTTCGATTATATACTTAAATAGATTAAAGTTGATGGGTAATTTGTTGGGGTGTTCGAAAAGGTGGGAACAAGGTTCTAATTGTATGTCGATGCTTTCGTTGCTCTTGCTGTTTGGAGATGAATTTGATCTTGACCTAATTTTGGGTTTTTTTTATTTTTTTTTATTGTAGATGTGATTGTAATAATATCGTCGTTTTCGAAAGTTTTATCGATTAGTGAACGTGATTGGTGAGGTTGTGTTGTAGGTGATGTGAATGGGGTTGAGGAGTTAGATAGAGGTCTTTTATTTTAATCGGGTGTTGTTTGGTCAATGTTAAATGATACATTTTTTTGTTCTTTTGTATGATTGTTTTCTGTATTTTTATTATTAGTATTATTGTTTTCGTTGGAATTATCTTCATAATAAATGTTGTTTTGGACAGGAACTGGTTCATTTGTGATATTTTCGTTGTTGATTGGATTACTTTTGCATGATGACGAGATATGTCCTTTTAGTTTACATGTATAGCATGTGGGTGTATCATCTGATAAATATTTACGGGAGATAGTGTTTTCTTGTGTAACTGTAATCGAACTGGGCAAGTGAGGGAAGTCTTCTGGTTTATATATAATTGTCTGCGGAAGCTGGTAATGTGAGAAAATTGGTCCCTAGATAGATTGGATTTAAAGTGTGTAATTTGGGATATGGTTCTTATTTTTATTTCGTGTAGGGCATTGAAAATGACTTGGTCCGGAA
Source organism: Sipha flava (assembly GCF_003268045.1). Classification (NCBI taxonomy): domain Eukaryota; kingdom Metazoa; phylum Arthropoda; class Insecta; order Hemiptera; family Aphididae; genus Sipha; species Sipha flava. The sequence goes on from NW_020272866.1 coordinate 944,118, forward strand.
TAATTGGGTATACATTAGATAATATGATTTTTTTTGATGGATTAATAAGTTTTCTTATAGGAATTGTTTTATCATTTATTTTAATATTTGAGTGGTTATTCACTAGTTCATCGGTGGTTTTTTGGCTGTTTAAGAATACGCAAAAACGGTCGTTTGAGATTCTAGAAGCTGTAATGATATTTAATGGTGAATTAAATTTACTAACTGCTGTAAGGTATTCTAATTGTTTTATATCGTCAATTATTGGTAGAACAATGGCTTGGTTCATTTTTGGGGTATTTTGGTGTGCAGTCGTTTCTGCAAAGCTTTTAGGTTTTGAGCTGTCTGTAATGTTGGCTTGGCTATTATGCGACGAGTTGGTGGGTTGGTTTGAGTTTGTATTGATCAGAGTATTGTTGAATGATTTTAAAGATGATACAAGTAGTTTATCTTTAATAGTGAGAGTTTGTTGTGTATTTTGATTTTTGGATTGTTCGAAAATGTTTTGGGTGTGTGGTTGCATAATTGTTATGGGCGGCGTATCGTCCATTGTGTGTGTTGAGTGATAATCGTTTTGGCTTCTTAATTGGCTATGTATGTGTTACTATGTATAAATATATTCATATTACCAATATGCTGATTGTGCTAATGAACTTTACTGTGCTATCGGGAGCTAAGAAACGATAAGCTAGGACGGTTTGTGCGTGTTGCTCGGACGGTTGGCAAACACGAACTGCCACCTAGTTTTGTTTGGTGTTAAAACAAACTCCTAAAGTAACAAGTAACTTTTCAGCTGCTAAAGGAGACATGTTTTGCTTACACCACATTATTGAACTTTTCCCAATAATTTTTCTATAAGACTCTTTAAAGACGACAGCTTACTAATGATACAGATTTTCTTTTAAAAATTTTGGAGTTCATCCAGTGGCATGTGACCTCAATACAATTCTTTTTTCCTTTTGTCCGACAATCAGCTGTTGTAGATACATACAAAACTGATGATAATGTATTAGTTATATTGTCTATCATTGACCAAAAAAGTTGTAATTTTTTTTTTTATATATTTATAAAGAAATAAAGTTATTTTCTCAAAAAATTTAAAATGAGTACCACTATGTTCCCAATAATGCCACATGGCATCAGGTCTGGGAAACTAAGAGCTTTTCATGAAAATAAAAAAAATAATTTTTTATCTTATTTTAGCTCTATATAGTAATAAACGAAAAAAAACCATACAATTTTAAGTATTTCTAGTAGTGGGCCTGAAAAGGTTAAAATAGAAATAAAATATAATAATAAACAATAATAAAATAAATAACGATTAGGAACTTACTTAAAATATCTATTCTAGATTACCATTTAAAAACATTAATGTTTCCATATTTTTTATTGAAAGTCTATTAGGCCGGTCAGTTTGCGTATATCCGGCTTTAGAAAACGTTTGTTCGCATGGAACTGATGTTGATGGAACTCTCAATCTTTGTAATATTAAATCGTATATATTAAGATATATATTTTTCATTTCCTTCCTCCATATTAGAGGATCTGATTTTCTTGGGATCAAAGGTTCATTCAGAAATTTATCCAATTCCATAATTGCTTCAGAAGTGTCGGTTCTCATTGTTGTAACTTCTATTACCTAAAAAAATATACTTGTATTATGTAATAAGATATTTATTTACTATCATATATTATCATTATTTAATAAATTGTTTAAAAATGTAATTTATTATTCATACCTGTGAATCTAAGTCTTTCCATATCTCAAACGTTTCTTTTTTTTTCAGCTGACATAGTGGTTTGTTCTTCATCTACAACTAAATTTTTCTCTTGAATTATGGATTGTCTTTTATGTTCGATTATATTTGAAATATTTCCCACAATGTTTTGATATGTACGTTTATAATATACTTCGCTACTAAATCCTTTTTTTTTAAAACGTGGATCAATTAAAGTAGCTTCAGCAAAAGTCGAATTGTCTTCTATACCGGAAAATCTCTTTTCGGCAATTTCTTCCATTTTTAAAATCATAGAAAAAATACTCAATGGTAAATTTTCTTCTTCTTCTTTAATTTCTTCTAATCGACATTGGGCAATCAAATTAATGCTATTCGCTGAACATGGAATGTGTTTCCAATTTTTATTTAAGTTTATTGCAGCTATAATATTATTAGCGAACGAGGTGCCCGGGGTGGACTGCCCCTCCCCGCCCTCCTATAGGTCCACCACTGCAGTCGCCATACTTGGATATAGAGATCGGCGCCACTGTTTATATATATATTTTTCTATATCCATGTTAAATATATAATAATAATATATCAGTGGCGGTTTTGGTAGTATTTTTTTGGTAAGGCAACCTATATACCAACTCTTCCTTCATAACAAAAATTAGAATTAACAGTAAATAGAATTTAAAAACATAAAAATAATTATAATTTTGTATCTATCAACGTCCAACACAAGCGACGATCTGAACAAGACAGAAATAAGAAATATAAATTAATATTACATTTACAACGGTTTAATTAGGGCTGTCCCGACTTCCGGCTATAACAATAACAACTGATAATGTATTCTACGTTTTTGAGTTAACTGTGGGCTGACCATGATACCTACTGGTATATTTAACGCATCTATTTTTTTTAGTTCACACAGACGATAATAACTGAGCCTCGCGATGATTACTGCACATGTCCAATTTTACTTATTTAACAGTAGCGAGCATTCGTGTATATACGATTGTGTATATGTAATTGATTTACACACAGTGACGTAATTGTGGGGGGGTAAGGAGGGGGGCAAGTGCCCCCTTGACAATTTTTTGAGAGATAAAGGTATAATTTTGCCCCCCCCCCCAGATATTCCAACAGTACAAATAGCACCTTCTATTAATGAACTCTTATGGGTATTATTTAACAATATTAGTACCTTGTACCTGCTACCTACAATTTATGTTAATCTAAACTACAAAATGGGTTAAAAGACTTATGTAAAATCAAACAATTAGATAAACTGTATAAAATACATATAATAAAAATATATTTTAATTGGTGAGGGTGAGGGGTGTCAGGGATTTGGTAATAATATATTATATTTTCCCCCCCCCCTAAATTTTTTCCCAGTTACGCCACTGTGTACACAAATAATAACTTCAAAGGCGACGTTGAACGGCGCTTATTGACATCATCGGAACATTGCCGCCGACTGAAACACCATCGTTTGTTTATGTAATATTATTCCATGCATTTTTTTATTGGTTTTTTGCTGTTTTTGATAATAAACACGAAATAATATACATAATTATAAATGATAATTTATATTATACGTGGCAATGAAGAATATTTTCTCAAATAAAATCATAAAAACGTTAAGATTTATTATCGACGTATGGGATCTATCGGTAAGCCAAGAAATATACTTTTTGAGAATTTTTTTTTTATTTAAAAATTCTAGGTGAGGTGGCGCCTCACTTGCCTTACCCCCAAAACCGCCACTATAATATAATGAGATTTACAATCGGGATTGTAATTGTATGCAATCACTCGATCCGCATGTGCTCAGTGAATGCTGTGTCACACGCGAATTCACATATCTGATCTTTAATATTCATATTATATTATTATACTAATAAGACAACTTAACACACTGCCGTGCATGTGCCATTTATTTAGATAATGTATATTAAACGAATAATTAAAAATGTGTATGTTTAGTACGCAATTAAGATACCTAAAATCACTGTGTTTTACGTTTAGAAATTACAGTACATCAACTATGAAATTAATGCGAATTTACCGTTTTACATTGTGACGTACTTTCAAAAATGAGTTCCCTTATTTTATGCATTTACTATATTTAGTACACTTACTTTACTAAATACGTATGAATATAATACCAGCAACATTTTTCATAAAGCTCAATAATATGACAAATGCGTAAAATTAAAGTCATCTGACTATTTACTCATTAATTACGATTTTTTGCGTTGTATGACCGCCATACCGTATTGAAAATAAATCTTCAGAATTGATAAGAAAACAAAAATGTAATAATCATAATAATAAACAGGTATTCTTAAATTTTGCATATAGATGCAACAAAAGTTCGAGTTTAAAATACTTTATTATTTTTGAACGTGCAAAAAGTAATTTTGCTGAAAACGTTAATTAATTAAGTTTTATAAAATGTACACATGTTTAAAAAATGACACGGGAAGTTCTACTAATACTAAATATTTAGTTGCACCAAATTTGGATATTTTTTAATGTGTCTTTCGAACGCCATACGTAAATATTTATACTTCACTATTTTAATTATTATATCATAAAAAAAATACCATATATATGTATAATGAATAGTATAGAAGAATTAATTTTTTTATTTTAAGAAAAAAAAATATTGTTTCAAATTACCTATAGTTAATTAATTAAAGAAGAAAATAATCCTCTAATAATAAGAATATTGAATTATACGTTTAGATTTTATACGGAGTTAGTGTTTTGTCAAATATTATTCCTATATATTTAACTTGAGAATCTATTGGAATAAACGATCCTTGAAAATATAGTTGTGTATATTTTTTTTTTGTAATTTAAATGGTACAGCGATATCATTATCAGTAAATATTTTTATCCTATTGTTTGATGACCAATTATTATTTTTATTGATTTGAAGTTGAAAAACATGTGGTAAGATCATCATGTAGTAATTGCTGTGGTATCCGAAAATTTAAATGTAATTAAAATCAACGCATAGCTATATTATTTATCTGGTTTGTTGTTATGCTTTGAAAATATAATAGTGAATTTGTTATGTTTTTTTTTTTTTTTTAATATTTATTATTATATTATAATTCTGCCTTAGCTAACTATATAGGTACCTACTTAAAAATGTCAATTAAATTAATTTTATGTGATTTTAATTATACATACCATTTGTATAAATTTATAAATTTAAGCGTGTGACTGAAGAATCTATAGAGAGTAAAAAGAGTAATAACGTGTGATAAATATGAATACTAGTTTTAATAAAATACCCGAAAAACGAGTTTACTTATAATATTATAAAGAAATAATGGTATGATTAGAAAGCAAAATAGTGTAAAGATATTTTACTTGTTATGATCAGAAATATTATCAGTACACTTAAAATGCCTTAACATTTTTATATATTTTTTCAATATATTTATGTATATTTGATTCATTATAATTACAGTTGAATTGATAATGTTTCACTCAAATACTTGTTTACAACTTTCCATGTTCTATTTTTTATTAAAACTAAATTTTAAATATATTCAGCAGTTAGATGAGGTTTCACGAACAAACTCACTTTGATTTACTTGATGTAATTATTTACTTTGTTCTAAACACAGTATATTAATTATGTGTTAATTAAAGGCTTCATTAAAATAATGATTAAACACACGCATTTTAGGTGATTTACGAATACATTATATCATAGCTTAATTTTCTCTTGGTTCAGATGTGGCCGGTGTACATCGGATGTGCTACATCCGTCCTTTATAGCAAACTCATTACATTCGGTGTTTCGATTTTATTAATGTGTTTCTTAAAAATAATTTTTCGTTAAATCAGTATTTATTGTTCAATGAGATTTTTGAAACGTATACAAAAATTATCACACCCTAAGTATTAATTGAGTATATTTTTTTTGGACCATGAAACTTGAACTAAAAAGAAGATTAATTTTATGTTAGACATATTTAAATTGTTTGCTATTTAGTTATGACATAAATTAATGTCATTGGTTTAATATTCAAGTAGGTAATCTATTCAATTAGTAAGCATGTACAGGCGATGGAAAGATGTATACTGAACATGTTATGAATTATAAAACAATAGAAATATATTATAGAACAGTTTATTTATAATAGCTATTATTATGAACAATTATTCTTATGATTATATATTTGTATATTGTTTTCCGTGTTTTTTAACGTAGTTCGTTGCAACATTTGCTCTTATCAAATTTTTTTCTTTCTTTTTACTCTAAATTAAGTTTTTTTTTCGCATAATATTATTTGTAAGGACATATAATTAACACTATTCAGCTATTTTTTTGCGCATAAATGCACAATATAGTTAGGTTAGAAGTTAAGAAGTGTATTAACGTCTTAAATATAAATATAGATAAATAAATAAAATGAATAATAAAAAAAAAAAATAAATAAATAAATAATATAATATAAATGTATTAATATAAATATAAATGTTTTAGTAATCCGTTATGATATAGCATTTTCGCAATAAGAAGTACTTATATAAGTGGGGAAAGGTCTATGATAAGTATAAGCAATATTTTCAAAAAATTTGTATTATATTTATTTTATTATGGAATTTCATCAATCACGTTAAGTATATGATGGTTGATTACTGTTAAGGTAATTACAGAACATTGTGTAATGCTTTATCTGACATTGTTGATCCAGAAGTAAATCAATAGAGCAAAAACGTCAGTTTTATACTACACTAATTTAATGTAATGGGAGTATACTGTAATGATATTATTTATATCAATAACATACATATGTGTTATAACGCACAATATCAATGTAAAATATGACATAGTATGAGCATATTGTATTGTTATAAATTCTACTTCCGTATAGAAGTACTTACTATCTATTAAAAAAAAACATAATAACACGTTGACATGTTATCGACAATAGGTACTTCATTTATTATTATGAATTAAGAACTACTTAACTTGATTGAACATTTTGTAATTGCCTATTCTTAAGAATAAAGGCGTAATAAAATCTTAAACTGCAATAATTATATAATTCACTATTTTTTTTTTGATTTTAAGTAAAATGAGAAATGTAATATTTTTATACATTATATTACAGGATTTAAGGTTGTTAATGATATATTATTTATTATAGTGATAAATGATAAGTCTTTGAAGGCTGGACCCAAGGTGGCTAAGGTTTTTGAAAAATGTTCAGTTTATTCCATTAAAAATTGAAGTATAGGAGTTTGCCTTGTATGTTCAAAAAATTGTACAGGCGTACATCAAAGTTACTTTTTTTTAAATTAATTTCAATTTTTTTTCATTGATCAATAATAGATATGTATGATAAACTTGGTATTATGTTTTCAAGACTTTTTGTTAAACAAAAATGATTTTATTAATATTTCTCCTCTCTTAATGTTCCAATTGGACATTTGTTACTGATTTTAATGATCTAAACAATCCTTCTGGTCAAACTCGTTTACACAAACACAAAAAATAAAATGATATATTATAATTAAACCAATAAATACCACATTCCACTTAGACTTAGAATCTAAAATTAATATTTATTACTTATTAAATATCTTAAGTGTATAATAGTAAAATAAGATCATAATTAAAGGTTAATTTTAAAAATTAAAATTAGTTTATTATACACTCATATATACTGTCTATATTATATAATAAAAACTACTAACGTTATACATTCAATAACAAAATCCTACAATACATAAATTTTAAAAATTAAAATGAAATATATTCTTATTGCCAATACTAATTACCTTTGGTAATTTTTATAATTCAATAAATATAAATATTCATACCACTGACTTTGTTGGTTTTTTATATAAATTAAAATAATTTAATTAGAGGAACTTATTTTTCCAATTACGTACTTAATCTTAACAATAACCTCATCTACATCCTCTTCGGAAATATCCTTGTGCAAAACAAATCTCACGCATCCATCATATAGATAGGATATTCTAACAGCCGTTGTATTTATTTTACTCAAATTATTTTCGTCCTCATTATCTACCTATAAACATAAAAATGTAAAAAAAAATAATATGTGTAACATCGTCATATTTATGTGCAAAAGAAAAATTTACCTTTAATAACAATTTAGAGAAATCGGCGGGCTTAATTATCGAACTATTCAAGTTTACTATTATAATATTGCTATCAACTTTGTCTATATTAACTGTCACATTAGGATTCGCCATTTGATGGATAGCTGCAAAAGTTTAGTTACGTAAATATTTTATCAACGTCAAGGCATTGTCATTAAGTATACAATCATACCATAACTAATTTTCTTGGCATTCTTGTGGTCATCAGATAGTCTCTGCACGCAGTTATCTAGAGCGTACACACCCGCTGCAGCTACAATTCCGGCTTGTCGCATTGACCCACCTAGAACTTTTCTAATACGCCTGCTTCTGTACACGGACATGAAAGCATGACATAAAGCATTATAAGTATGGTTATATTTCAATAAATAATAAGAAACGGATTTATTACTTTTCAATGAATGATTTGCTTCCGACCAAAATCGCACCGATAGGAGCTCCAAGTCCTTTGCTCAAACAAAATGTGGCAGAATCACAGTGTTCAACTATTCGACTTACAGGTACTTTAAGATGAACAGCTGCATTGAAAATTCTTGCTCCGTCCATATGTAAAGGAATGTTTTTTTCTTTTACAAATTTTCCCAACTGAAATCCATCAAATGTGAATTTATAACTATTATACATGAATGTTTATTTTTATTATGAATAGTTTTTTTATTTATGTTATGAATAATTATATTTTTTAAAAGACCTTAAGAATTGGGTATTGAAGATGGAAAAAAAATCAAATGAGAACAGGGAATGAGGTGAAAATTGATTGGGAAGTATTTTAATCTCGCTTTTTAGACCGATTATTCTAGAAAGATACAAAAAAAACTATGTTTAGGTTATTATAAAATGGGTATGTAACAGTCATAATTATTATAGATCTTATGATTTTGAAAAAAAATTTTGATTACCTATGGTAAATATATTTAGATTGTAATTTTGTGTCTAATCTGATATTTAGATAATATGTATATTTCGATTCATGTTTTGTTAATCAAATATATAAATAATTATATGACTATACGAGTATCAATTAATTTTTGTCATGTTTTCACAAACTAAATATTTTAAAAAATGGATTTTTAATAACATTTCAAAAATAGGCATATTCCACTAGTAGAGTTTTTTATTTTAGTTAAATTATTTGAATAGGAGTTTTAAAAGTGTTTTCTTCACTATCAAAAAATTACAATGTTATTTTTTCCATAATATAATACAAAATAAAATATATTTAAAAACGATAATCAACAATTTTTACCGAGAATTGTAAAAAAAAAAAAAAATATATAGGTTGACTTGCTGAATTTTACCCCTAATATGTCTCAAAAACTAAACTAAATTTAACGGTGTGTTAAATTCGTTACCTGTGATTGTGCTAATAGTATATTTCTATACATATAGATAGATCAGTTCGTGTTTAACAGCCGACCGTGCAACACGTGTGCTTATCGCATTGTACGTTTTATAGCTTTTCGATAGCACAATAAT
>NW_020272866.1:958430-1109020 GCF_003268045.1 Sipha flava
TATTCACAGATTTTGTTTTGTCTTAATGTTATAAAAATATGTATTAATTAAAAATCACAATCCTTACATTTGTAAGCTCAAGTTACACGCGATACCTTTCAAATAATTAATATTGTCATTAATATTATAAGATGAAGTGATACTTCTAATTTTTTCTGAACAATTTTTATAGATTTTTTTTTTTTGATTAGAACTTTTTGCTCCGGTAATGAATTGTTGGTGTTTAATTTCCGATAAATATTGCTGTTCCTTCAACACATCAATAAATCTCCATATGGTTGGATGATACGCCCCTTAAATAGTTCAAATTAGGTATATTATAAATTATATTGAATCCTAATATTAATTTAAAAAATAATAGATTTTAAAATACTTACCAAGTAATGAACTGAATCCTTTATGCCAACCTTCTACTGCATTATAAATCCTTGACAATAGATATTCGCCGATTCGTAACAATTCCATAAACTAATTGAATATTTCGGTAATCTACGACCTTTTCTTCGACCCATTGGACGGCCTATCCAGGTGTCTTTAAAGTAGTTAATTAATGGTCGTAAAATGTTCTCATTATCGGTGTAGTATTGTGAATCTATGAGTTCTTCGAATCCATCTATCACATGATTTTCTGGTACATATGCTAATGCTAATAAGAGTCGTACCTGTAATGAAAATGTCGAATCTGATATATATTTTTGGGCCATATATTCAATTTGTTGTATTTTACGCCAAATGCATTGGTAAAAATGGAAATGGCATCCTTTTTGTTTTTAAATTTGGAAATACTTCTTTAAATGCATTAATAGATCCCATTTCAAAATCTGACATAATCGATTTTGGCAATAAAGTTGGTTTAATTTTTTTTAATTGATTAAGGAGGCTTACATATGTATTTTGTGATTTATTTGGTAACAAGGCGTAAACAGTAGATGTCAACAAATGAGCTGTCAATACATGTATTGTATAAATTTGAGTGAAAAGTATCGGAGAGCTCTTAAATGTACCGTCGACAAACCAATTATTACATTTTATCATTAACTCTAAATTTTCTTTAGTAAAAAATATTAAAATACGATCATCTGATGAACCACTATCGTACTGCAGGAACCGTCTTCCATTTTTGATTAAAGTATACTTTTCAGGTATTTCAAAATTAAAAAGTGACGGAGGATTCGGCGGTGCGCAGTTATTACGTTGGCATACTCTTCGTAAAGTGTGTTTTAAATTAGATAACTCTGGTAACGCACCTGATATAAATGGATTAATTTGCGATGAAGCAATTATTTGCTGAGGGTTATATTGTGACGATAGTGCTTGTGATTTCATTCTTTCGACTTCTTTTTTAACTTCTAATCTGCATATATCTAGAACGTGGTTATGCTCTGAAGGCTCTTTTTTAACTGTAGTATTATTTGTAGTTGTTAATCGACTTTTTCATTGCATATCTAAACATTTCCAATACTTTGACTCCTTGTACATTTTTTTTTCTCTCTAAGTATAACTATTATACACGAGAAAATGTTTACCCTTATTAGATTTAATAAATTCCATTATTCAAAAATTAACTATAAAATGAAAATGCACTACACTATTACAATAAACAACACTTCTATACTTTATGTCATCGAACGTCGAACCCAATTTAATATTTTTTCTACATGTGTACCATGTTCACTATACACAATAAAAACGATAGGGGATTGATTAGATAGTTGTTATATTATTAATAATTACTTATTATGTACCTCATTGACTGTTATCTGATTATATCGGTACAAGAATTATTATAGTTATTTCCCAAACATTTGATTTATTTTTGATCGCTATAATTCAGTTTCGCTAAATTTTTTTTCGATATTTTGAATTCACTATTTTTCCTTTCGCTGTTTTTTTTTCGCTATTTTGGCCGGACACCCGGCAATATAATATTTAAAAAAATTTTTGTAAAATAAAATATATATTATATATTGTTAATTAATTACGATTAATAACGTATTTTGAGATAAAATTGGACGAAATTAAAAATTAAACAATACTACATTTCCTCTAAACGTCTAAGCCGGGACATATGGACGTCCCGAAAATATTTTTCGGGACACTGAAACGTGAAGTCCAAAACCGGTGACAATCCCGGTTTTTCGGGACGTATGGCAACCCTACTCATTATTAATGGATGACTTTAATGAAGAAGAGTTAGTTGAACTAGCTTTATAACTAGTTGGTGATGTTTTTTTTTTCTCTTCGTCGGAAGAAAGTGAGGATGATGATGATTATGACTTTGAACTTGCAGTGCCGTTTGTGACTGCCAAAATGAAATCCCTAGAATGGAAAATTATGTAGAAAATATTGTTATTTTCAATGTTACTATCATTATTCCGTATTCGTTATCACTAACAAATGCTTTAGTCCGATCGTCAACACCCCAAAGCACTGACGCTTTGGCTGCATTACCTATTTCGTGAAATCGTTTGTGAGCGCGTAACAATGACGTAGCTCCAGTATTAATGACGTCACGGTTATAGTTTGAGCGTTTCAATGTGCCAAGGTGAACGACAATGAAGCACTAATAAGCGCTAATAACGTAAAAAGCGTCCAAGACGAACCATAGTATCAGTATATACGTAATACGTACAATACTTACGTACGTACTATTGTACGTAGGAGCAACCATATTTGATACAATTTTTTTTTTCGATTATATTTTCAAATAATATACCAATTACTAACTATATTATGATGGTTAGAATAAATACCAATAGGTAATCAATTTTAAATTCTTCTTCTTTCTTTCAATTTTATAGATGGGGCACGTGCTCGTGTGCCTCTAGCACGAGCCGCCACTGATTATATATTAGCATATGGCATTGGCATAAATAGTAGCTTCGATAATGCTGTTCATTAACTTTTTCACGAAAAGCCTGGTACCTAATGCTCTGCATGGTCCGGTCCTAGCATACAAAAATCGTTAGTTTGGTCCGGTTCAATAATTTTTTAGGAGTAGTTCGGTTCAGTTCTCAGATCAAATATATTATTTTCAGTCCGGTCCGGTTTTAAAAAAAAAAAAAAATGAAAATCAGTCCGATCCGGTCTCAATCCAGTCCCAATCATGGTACTTAAAATCTAAATACAGATATTGTTATATAAACAAATGAAACGAAAAAAAACCTACAACTTTAGGTATAAATTTATTTATAAAGTACAGTAGTCCAGTCCAGTGTAATACTAAACGCATCATATGGTACGGTCTGGGCTAATACAGACTGAATCTTACGGATCTGTCCATAAACGGTCCAAAATGTTTTAAGATCGGACCGACAGTCCAGTCCACGGTCTATTTTATTAAATGTTATTTAATTACTGGTCCGGTCCTGTCTAAAAATTATATGAAGCCATCGGTTCGGTCCAATTTTAGTTTTTGATTCACGTTTAAGTGTGGTCCGATCCGACCTCGGTCTCCTGGTAAAATGTGTAGTCCGGTCTGGTCCTTAAAATAACGGATCGTGCAGAGCACTACTGGTACCGTTATAGCATCGTTGCGGATTGGTATTTCGTAGAAGAATAATGGGTACGCCAAATTTTAATGTTAGAACGTGCGGTAACACTAATGTATTTTTTTTTTAATGCATTTTAATCCCATAGTCATATGTGCCATGGTAACAAATAATAACAAATAATAATAACAAATTCATGGTTAATAATTGCTTTCGCAATAATTAATATTATTATTGAAACTAATAGCAACCATCTATAAACAAAAATTTCCATCGTAAATCTTAAAATGTCTGTTTGAGCACCTTCCGGGGTTGAGCCTATCACTTTTTAACTTAGCCTATCTTCTATTCATAGGTTTAATATATCTCTGTACCAGATTGCGTCGCAATTGTTCCAGTCGTTTAGAAATGTATAAAGGACAAACAAACAAACAGACATTTTATAAATCCAGATAAATAACCTACATACAATCGGCAATGCTATCTGCCGAGCTGATCTATGAATCTAAACCATCCAGAGCGTCACCCAAATGCATACAAAAAAATGCATTCAAATCGGCACAGCCGTTTAGGAGGAGTTCAGTGACATATACACGTACAATAGAATTATGTCTGTATAAGATTTAATTAAAAATTATTAATTATTATTGCAGTTAATTTTACCTGATCGAGCCATTCGAGAGGAAGCACTACACCACCGAGATAATTATGAGTGTTTTCTATGCACACTAACGATGTATAAGATTCGAAGTCTAATGGATTAATTGGTCGCAATTTTTCACGTAGCTCTGTCATATTTAACGTTCCATCCGATAAATTTCTAACTTCACGCATTTGTATACCAGCAATCTATTTAAAACAAATATATTTAAAATTGTATTACCTAGTTCAAAATTCATATTAAACTATAAATATGTACTACCTGAGATGCTCCACTTTGTTCCCATAGCAAAATATGGCTTTTGTCGCCAACTATCACCTCGCTTCCAATTTGATGTCTAGTATGAGCTATTACTAAAATTAGAATGATTTTTTAGAATATATTTATATAGGTACCATATATATTCTTAATACATTTGTAAATATCTTATCACTCTTATGTAAGAATTTTTTAATACATATACATTATGACGTTAAAGAAAAAATAAATAAACAATATCAAATTTCATCTAAACAACTAAACTTATGTATACTTATAATGATGTACTTTATTAGCTAAATTTATATGACTAGTCAATTTAAACTATTAAGCAATCCACTAACGAAATTTTTTTTAAATGTTAATTATATTATAAAAATAAAATATTGCCTTATTTAAATTTGTATTGAATTCAGTGGCGGTTTTGATGAAACATCAAGGTGGGGACTATTTTAAATTTTTTGCCCCCGCCATAATTATGTATATCAAATAAAGAATACAATTTGTTTATGATTCTATTATAAATTACATAACTTTCATTATTTATTTCATAATTTAAATAGTTTAATTTAAAACCTATTTATTTTTTTAGAATAAAAAAATAAAGTAAAAAGTCCATTAATCTGACTATAATCTGAAAAAATACGATCAAACCCGATTAGCTTAACCTTAATAATTCTAGTAATAGTTCTGTAGTGTTTAATATCGTACGAGTATATTTGTCTATTGTTATCAATTCAATGTTCCATACCAATGCCATAAAAGATAAAAACATTAAAAAAAAAAAAAATTATGAACATATTTCGTGAAAATAATATGACGAACAAAATATAACAGTTGACATAAAAAAAATGCAAGGGGTGGGTTAGTGACCACTCCCTAAAAACAGCCACTGATTAAAGTTTAGTTTATAATTATAAACAAATAGGCAAATCAAAAAAAGTAAATTTTGAAGCTAAAGAAAACTTAAAAATATACATTTCAACTGTAAAAATTATTAAATTACTTGAAATTAAATTGCCCATGATACCACTCGGTACAAACAATGCTGCTTCTTTTCCCAAAAGAATCGATGCTTTTCTTTCCAAAACTATATTTATATAAAAAAAAAATTTAGTTACAATATCACGAATTTTTAATAACTTTTGAAAAAATTAAAAATAAATCTAAATTAATAAAGTGAATGAATATAATTTTATTATAATTATATAACATTTCAAAGGTTAGTTAATAAAATAATTAATTATATGATGAATATTTATACGATTATCAACATTTAAAATAAAAATATTAATATTCATATATATATAATATTTATATAATACTAGCTGACCCGACAAACGTTGTTTTGTCATATAAATTATTTCTAGAGAATATTTTGCTATAAAAAAATAACTAATTTAATATAGGCATGTAAGGATGTGGATAAGGATAAGGATGTAGGGAAGGAAATGGTGCTGTGAACGGTGACGAAATATAAAAATGAAAAAACATCAAACATTTATTTTTTTAATAATTTATTAAAATTGATCCATTAAAATTATATATATATATATATACATATCACTAAATATGACAATATTAGTAAAAAACAATATCTATCCCTTAATGCTACAGAGTGTACAATATTTTTTGTTATCACATTTTCACCAACTCAAACTGGTTGATTTGAGAGCACGCCACGATTTCACACGTCCGTGTGAAAAATATGATGTGCTCAAATCTAAGCCACAGACAGACATCGTTTGGCCTTGAGACTTATTGATAGTCATTGCAAATGCCAATCTAATTCGAAATTGAAGGCGTTTAAATTGTATTGGCACATCTGTGGGTACAATAGGAATTCGCGGTGATAATATGTTTTCACCTCAGAATTTGCCATTTAAAATTATGGCTTCGATAACATTTTTCATTAATTTTTTAACGACTTATCGCGTGCCGTTGTACAACCATGGTGGGTCAAATTACGAAGCAAAATAACCGGAGATCTAACCTTCGATTGTAAACTATGTGGTAGCATGACTGGTAAATCCAATGAGTTTAAAAACTCCGTTGAATAATTTACAGCTTCAGTAGCATCGCAAATTATATCAATAGACTTTTATGACACCAAGTCTCCTGGTAACAAATGTTGTATCTTGAGATTCAATTCGTTGACGTCTACATTTTTTGCTACTAAAATTGCTCTTTTTGCCAGCCATTCATGATTTGTGTATTGTCTGTGTACATTGGGAAATCTGGTCAATGAGAGCATCTTGCGAATAAATGTTTGTGCAGAAATCGGTCGGTAATTTTATACATACCGTTTCATCTGTAGTAACTTTCCCATCTCCAATATCTAACAATTGTTTTGAGAATTTTCTGCACGTAGCTTTTTTTGATTAAATCGTAAGTAGCGAAATCATTCACTCTCTATCTTTACATACATTTCGACACCATGAGTTGTTGACAAAGATCATGACATCATAGAATAGCTTTGTCCTAATCGCGTCTTATCATCAACCGATATGCATAATAATTCTTCGAACTAACATTTTTATTTGTTTTGGCACCTGTTGCGGGATCTTGTTGTTTAATATTTATGCAATAGGTACCAGTCATTTAATACCAAAAATAAAATGAATAGTTTTTAAATAGTTTTATTTAATAATGCATTTTCAATGTGCAGTTATCGACCGGGTCAAAAATTCTTAAATTAAACTATGATTTATTAAACAATAACATTTTTCCAACATTTTTTTTCGTAAAAACCTTCTCCTGGCAATCACGAACAGTTAAAAAAAAAAATTGAGCCAAATCGGCCCAGCCGATTTGAATTAACGGTAAGCGCATGTCCATCGCCAACACCACATTATCTGCTAGAGTAAAAAAAATTCACATGACACTCGTTCAGACACCCAACTTCGTTGAAATATCATCTTCGGCAAACCGAAAAATTGTATGGTATTTTGCAAAAAATACCAACAGTATTCAGAATTATGCCGAATTTCTCCGCTCTCTTAAACCAGAGCTAACGATTTTGTTAAAAAAACGAGTTCAGGAAAAACCTATAAAATTCAATATGAAGCTATGTATAATTATCCGCACGTGGGGAATTCAATAGAAAATAGGGCATTTAAAACTACCGCAGCTGAAATTTTTCTGAATTCAGATATTTCGGCTATCATTGATGGGTAGTACATAAAATTATTGAGCGAAGAAGATAATTATAGCAGCATAGGAAGTGTTACACTACAAACGAAAGATGGGTTATTGTTGACAGTTTATAAATACAATCCTATGAGAAGCTCTTCGTACATACCGTTACCAGCGATTATCGATAGAAAAAAGGGGGCGATAAATCCGCAAAACGTCGATCAGAAGTGTTTTAAGTGGACGATTCTCGTGAAACGCGTGACAGAACAACCGAGATATAGGATCGGAGAAAATTATAGTAAACACGATAACAAATACAATTTCAACAGTATTTCATTCCCCATACCGTTATCAGATATTTCCAAATTTGAAAAAAATAATTCACACGTGTCCGTAAATGTTTACGGACTAGAAAAAAAATTTCAACCACCTAGTAAATATCTGACATATGAAATGTATCCGTTACGTGTTGTTAACGATGAAAAACCAGATCATTTCGGCTTGCTGCTGGTAATTGATGACAGCGGATGGCATTACGTTTTTATATCTAATACGAGTATGTCACGGCTTATTAGATCACAGAAAACCGCTCATAATGGGGGATTGTATTCTGTAAACGGTGCTTCACAAGGTTTGATAGTAGACTTCATAAATATAAGTTGAGTGGTCGGGCAGCGTTGGAACACCACAAGCTGATTTGTGATGGTCATAAACCGATATTACCGGTAATGCCGTCAGAGAGTGAATGTTTGAAGTTCAACGCTTGGAAAAATATAGTTCACCATCCGTTTGTCATATATGAAGATTTTGAGGCGCTGCTAGTAAAGACCGATAAAGAAAAGGGTTGCACTGTGTGGCTATCTCGTGAGTCTTTTCATCGTCCGAACTCATATTCATCGGTAAATTTTTCTTCAATAGTTTCTCGATCCTTAATGATACTTTCGTGATAGTCTCGACGAAATGTCTCGCCACGTTCTTCCGATGCTCACTGCCACGATAAATAATCGGTGTTCACACAGTACAACTCTTTTCTTCATCGGTCTTTACTAGCAGCGCCTTGAAATCCTCATATATGACAAATGATACTGATGAGTATTATTTAGACATATAGTGTTAGACATACATAATAATATGTTGCAAAGTGAAAACATTTTTTTTTTTACTAAATTAATTTTTTTATCAATTTCTTTTTAACTTAACGAAGTTAAAGAATATATTGGTTGAATGTTAACTTAACTTTTTATTTTTTTATTAATTTCTCCGTGAATAATATATTTAACGGTTTAATTCATAATTACGGTTTACTGTAGGATCTTCGCCATAACCATCGTCACCAACTTCTGCATTGAACATAGCTTGCCGCATATTGATGTCTGGTTTGGTTACTGTGTCACTTATTAAATCAATTACTTTAACCTGTAAGAAATCAGTCACAATTTATATGGGTCTATTGTCTATTAAATATATTGGAGATTTAAATATCATAAGTTGTTAAACAAATCATTGGTAAATAATCCATGTAAATGTAAATAAATGAAAATTTGGTTTAATAAAATTAAAATAAAATGTTTACTAACCGTTTTTGATGATTCTAGCTGTTGAGTCATAATTCTTTTTTGATAAACTGTAATTTATAAATATTAAAAAATTTTGTATTTGAGTTTAAAATAAAGTTAGAAAGTTAAACTACCTAAATGTGTTGATAATTATGTACATATTATAAATAAATGATTATTTAGTAACTGACATCCAAAATATGAAAAAACTCCAGAGGTCTTGATTATTATGCTTAATTAATTTTGCATATAGCATTATTTATATGAAATTAATTATATAATTAGATTTAAAAATGTATTTTATTTTATAAAGTTACATTATTCAAATGGTTATAAAAATTAAAGAAACTCAATGATATTAATTTTAGAAGTTTACTATTTTGTGAATAATATTACCTTTATGTGTTGTTCATAAAGTCATTAAACAGTAATAGTAATCTCAGATTATAGTTAAATTATACTAGTTATAAGACATTTTTATTTAACATTGTTAAAACGTTTACGTATCAAAATTTCAAAATGTATTCATTAAAATTATAGTATATATTATAGTAATGTTTATATAATCAGTGCTTGGATTTTCTATCAGTAAAAAATACTTAAATATGCGTTTTTTATAACCGCTTTTTTTTAAAAAAAAAAAAATGAGTTCTATAATATTTATTAAAAACATAAAAATTATTCTTAAATGATTTTAATGTTTTTATTTTATTAAAAATTTAAAAAATATGTGTTCAAGAAACAACTACGTATAAATTAATAAATTTATAGTAGATGAATTTTCGTTTCATTCTGTTAGTCGAAGCTTTTTTTTACGTTTTTAATTTAAATAACGAGGTTTATAAATAACACAAAATAATTCAATTTGAGAGTATGAACAAAAAATAAATTTAAAACTAAAAAAATAGTATAATATAATTAAAGTTTTTTAATATGCGAAAATATACAGTAAAATGTTTTAAATTTTAAATCCGCTTTACATATAGCTTACCCTGGCAATTTTATTAGTGTTCTATTATAATTATGTGTAGTAATAAAAAAAAAAATGTAGTAGGCGAAGGTGAGTTATTAAATACAGATCTTGGTCGTGATTCCAAAAGAAAACCAAATCAACTATACATTATAAATGTGAGATTACAGATACGTGCAGACACACGTATGTTAACTTTTTTCCCTCAAATATTTAGTATGTAATTTGTACGAATTTGTACTACTTGCAAAATTTTTCAAAAATTAATTCTGACTGGTTTTTACTCATTTAGCATTTCCCCAGCCCTCCCGAAAACTTGAAATTAACTTTTTGACAAAATATTTCTTTATTGAAACTTCCCATATATTTTGTAGTTAATAATGTATAAGAACTTTAATTTTAATAGTTAAAATTTAGAATGTAATAGGTATATTGTTTTTATATAGTTTTGTTTACCAGTTTAGCTTCTTATCTTTAAATCAGTGGTTCTCAAACTGTTGCACGCGTACCCCTTGGGGGTACTCGAGATTTTTTAAGGGGTACAAGTCTGGCCAAAAAACCTTTAAATTTAAATTATTTATGTCGAAAAGGTTATTCAAGTTTAAAAGTAAATATAGAAACAAGTTAAATGTTGAAGATAATTTAAGATTGTACTAAACTAAATTAGAACCCAATATTGATCAACTGTGCCAACAAAAACAAGCTAACCCTTCTCATTAATTTTTTTTTGAAAGTAAGCTATTTTTGTTTTTAACATTTTTTGTATACTTATTATGTTTTAATGAAATAAAAATGTAATTTTATAAGTTTTTAATTTTTTTTATATTTATTTTAGTTTTTCTAACTAAGAAGGGGTACCCAAAAAATTTAATTGATAAAAAGGGGTACAGTATTTGTAAAAGTTTCAGGATCCCTGCTTTAAATAATCACCTATATATATTTGTTTTAAAAGTTTAACCTTACTGTTTTTCTACGAATGTTTACTTATAGAATGTATTGATAATCAATTAATATTAATATTATTAATATTATTAATAATATTAATATTGATTTGAATAGAAGAGCATGTGCTCTATATGTTATATTTGGTTATCAAGCACCGAACTATTTGGACAGATTTTACTTATAAAACAATGCAAAATCAAATTGCAATTAATAATTAGATTTATCAAAGGGGTTCAATATGGGAACATTTTGAAAATTTGGAAACATGCTCTGTCGAGTGAATCTTGTCATTGTAAAGTAAGTCACTATAATGTGTGTGTTAAATTTGAGTTCAATGATAAATTATTTAACATTGTGAAAAAACGATTCTGAATGCAGATAATTTATTAGCCTAAGATAATTTACTTTATTTCTTTCAGTATTAGTATTTAGTTATTAAGTTTCTAAGTTTCAAGTTTTTAAGACTAGTCTTTTTTAATAATATCAAAAATCTAAAATCGTTTAATAATAAATCGTTATTTTAGGTATGCGTGAATTTTTGATTTCATGAAAATTAAAAGTTTAGACAAACCTAAATTTTTTTTAATTTAGTTACATTCGATTTATTTTATAATTATTATAGTCAAAACTTATGGACAACCCTGTAATTAATTTTCATTATTTAGCTATTAATAAAAAATGTTTATACATTTTTAATTACAAAATAACTAATAAATATTTATGATTTTGACAAATGTTGGCAATATTTTAACTTAGTAAAAATAATTGTGCTTATACACGATAATGCTTATATACGATTAATAATAATTTTTGAAAAACTTTAAGACCAAGTTATGTGGAATCTTATGTTAAATTTGCAAGTACTTTATCTCTTCAAACATTTTTTATCAATATTTATAAAAAGATAACTTTAAAAAAAATCAAAAATTTCAAACTTCTATAAATAGCCTAGAAATTGATGAAATATTTTTAAAATAAAATTATGTAATGAAAATGTCAATCTCAATTACTGGTAAAAGTTTTAAAATTATTTTACGCGATTTTATACGCTCATAAATTTTCTTTATATTGAGGTTCAATTTTTTTTTACATTTATTTGAATCAAAACTTATGGACAACTATGTATTAGATTTCCTATTCTTAGGTATTAAGATATAGAGTGACTCTACAGACCAACCGAGTACCGGTGTTGGAACAAACTGTACTATGATTGTCCCCGACTGCTATGAGTCGTCACTTTTTTATAGTTTTGATCTTTATATAGGTTTATTGTCGGCAAGACATTTAAAGATATTGAGCTTAGCTCTAGACGGACGGCAGTATACATAAAGAATTTTTATTTAAAATATTTATATTAGTCACGTAGGCTGTGTGATCTTGTAGTTTATTCGACAATATTATTTGTATTCTTTAGATCCCTTCCCGACAATAGCAGTATACGTGTGAGTGACATTAGATATACTTTATTCTTTATTTTTTTATTTATAAACCTTTGTCATTTATGTTCGTGTCGAAAAGACAGCTATTTATTAATTGTATCAAGAATATAATAAGTTATAATATTTTATATACAATGTGCATATTATTGATGAACATTTCATTATAATTGATAAATGCTATTATGCTATAGAAGCCGTGCTCGATCATAACAGTTTTATGTTTGTATACTGTACACGTATATATGTATTTTGACTGATTAAAAATATATTCCCGAGGGTATTTTGGAAATGTAATGAGCTTAAACGTTTTGATTTAATTTATATTAAAAATGTGTGTCCTTCAAGCCAATGCTTTTCGAACACCTAATTCACATACATTTTGTTTGATTATATTTTAATGTTTTCCTGTTCGAAAATTTGTTATTTTATTTATCGTTATAAATATTGATCTATTTAAAATATATTTTATATTGTTTTATCATTCTTTTTCTTATTTAATAAGTAACTAAATACTTATTTTTAATCATTAATATTTATTATTTACTATTTTATCTTTCAATATTTTAATCTTATATAGTATTGTATTTATGATTGTAAGCATTATTGTAATGTCCTCGTGGGTGTTTACATAATATATAAATAAATGTATACAATTTATGCTAACGTAAATTTGAATACGTTAATAACGCATATTTTTATCATACAATTTAAACTTCAGGAAAATATTATTGTATTATAGATATAGATATATTTAGTCAATACTGTAGTATCTGCATTTAATCATTAACTGGTTATTTTGTATACTTTATGAGGTATTTAAATGATATTCTAAGATGGGAGATACAATTACTTACGGTACCTACTTTTATTATTGTAATAAATATTTAAGACATGTTGATTAATTGTTCTCTGAAATCCTAGTCATTAAATATATAAATGATCACTTATTAGTTGTATCCTAATACCTGTATAATGCAAAAATGTATATATGAAAGGAAATTGTTATTAAGACATGTAGTATATATAAGATTTATAGCATTATTTTAATACATACCTGTATCTTTATCATTTATTTAGGAATTTTATCATAAGTTTATAGAGCCATGAATTTATTAATAAACTTGCATAGTACTTAGTTAACTCATGAATATTATTATACGCACATTATTGCTAAAGAAATCGTAGATAAAAAATATGATCAAATTGTATATATAATAAACCGGTTATTATAATCATCGTTTTGGAGATTAGCGTATAATTACTCAAATACTAATAGTATAATATTGTTTAATTTTTACCCCAAACAAGTTCTTAGGCAACTCGATTTGCAAATTGACTACATATTACTCCTTAAATATAATAATTTTACTCTACGTCAGCAGAATTAGTGTACTACAGATATCATTACATAATAGATATAAAATTAAATATTAATTAGATATATTATAGATATTAATACTCACCAGTTACCTTAATCACAAAAATACAATTAGAAAAAGACGAGCAGTTTTTTTTTTTTTTTTTTAAATAGTAAGATTCAAATAAATAAAGAATTAAATTAAGTATTTGGACAAAAATTCAAATTGTTTTTACGTAAGTTGGTTTCTTAGAAATTCCAAAAACGACTATTTACAATTATATCAAGCCCACTCTTTGGTACTATATATAAATATATTATGAATATTGAAATTTAGATCTAACTAACAAACATGATGTTAGGGTTGGATACGTTGGTGAATTTAATTAAAGAAAAAATACTATAAAAGTGCTATAATGATTTGTTAAGTCAAAAACAATTTACTTTATTCTGTATCAAAACAATTAGTCAATCAACAATTATTATTTATATTTATTATTTTTTTTTTATTTTTAAATAAAAAATAAACTCTTGTTGGAAGTGGGTCCATCATTTTTTTTTTTAAAAAAAAATTAAATTTATTTAAATTTAAAAATCAAAATATTATATATTCATTATATAAATACTTGTACATAATGAATATTTAAATTTAAGTTATACTAAAATAATTCTATACTTAATATATTTTTGGTTATAGTTTTGAAAAATCAAGTTTATATATTTAGTTTCAAATATTTTACAGGTATATCACGGAGATTAATCTAATATTTTAATTGGAAATCAATTATTTTATGATTAATCAGTATGTTTATAGATATCAATAATAGATGTGAACAAAAATTAATTTTAAATTATAACATGGTCATTTATAATAAACTAAAAACTAAATAACACCCACGATATACTGTAACATTATTATTTTTAATAAACAAGTATGGAAGTTAATAAAAATGTGGACATTATTTACGTGTACAGATAGGTCACTGTTTGTAGGGGTCCCACTGATTCGAATGGATTTAATTTTAAAAACGGTTCATATTAAAAATGAAGGTCGTGTTTATAATTTTCTTGTTTTTTATAAAATATTGAAAATATTACGACTTCTAGTCTTATAATAATAAATATTATGATTGAATATTAGATATAGGAAAATTTCAGAGCATTTTTTATCCACTCTGTTCTATGTGTAGTCATAAATAATGGTTAATGAAACAGAAAAGTTTAGGATTAATTCAAACGCACATTTTTTCAAAAATCTTTTGAAATTTTTTCGAAAACTATTGGAATTTTATAAATATACACAAACCAGAATATTAGATAATTATACTTTAAAACCTATATAAAGCACGTGATTTTATGTATGGGTAATTTTAATGGCCAAAAGTATTTTTAAAGAAAAAAAACCTCAAGGAAAAATATTTTAATTGCAGCTGTACTCGAAAACTAAGTGATATTCGTGGGAATCATGAGATCTAACATAGTTTGTTCCCAACAGTTGAATGACCACCTACCATTGTTCCCGAATAATTTAACGTCAACAATTATGAGAAATTATTTTAAATACGAACTTCTTCTTTTTTTAAGTAATGCCAATATAACATTATATATAGCTATGCATGCTTATACGTACATTTATGTGTATTGGTAAATAATTTATATAAGTTTATATATTTACATAATTTTATCATGTTTAATATGGTATACGTTTTTAATATGAATACCTATAATGGATTTTAGCAACTTTGATACATGTGCATAATTATCATATAACATGTACACCTATCAAAATAATATAGATTAACTCCTTACGTGTTGCAATACAACGTAAATATAATAATTTCATTATATTCCGTGGAAATATTATTTTATATTACAAATAAAAGTACCAAACAAGGAAATTAATTTTAATTAGAAAAATATGCTAAAAATCACTTACAATTGATGAATGGCCTAGACTAACTAGTTAAAATATTAAAAGAATACTAAAACAAATTAATATCTGTAGAATTAACCAACCTAGTTGAGAAACATTTCTTCTAATAAACCCCACAGTCTTTCTCAAATATTTTTGTTTTCTCAGTCTTATTCTAACCACTTGTTTGTAAATAACATATTCCCTCTCATATTTGTTTTATACTATGTTAAACGTATTGTAAACATGTGAAAAAGAGGATGCAAATAAAAAATAAGATCCAGAAAATATGCGACTCGAATATTGTACATGTAATGTACATAAAATGTATGTGTACATACATTTTAAAACCATATACAATTTAATCATAAAAATTCTAGTCCTTTTTTTAAGAAACGTAAAAATAATCGGAAATAGACGAGATTAGTTTTATGATTATAATGATATATTGTATTTTAGTTACTACGCATGGCTAAATATAATACTATCTCATTGTCCTTTTTTATTTTATGTACTATCTAAGAGTTAAGACTAAAATAATCTAATTTTTATTTACTATACAAACATAAAAGGTCTGTGATGTGATAAGAGATAAATTCATGATGATGTATCACTAAGATCGGAATTCTAGAACAGAAGAATTATCGTTTACTTTCGATTGAAATTTCAAATACATTAAGGATTGTAAATTTAAATAATTCGTAATAAATATAGTTCGATTACTTCTCCCATTGTTGAAGCTGGAAGTATTATGGTCATTAAAAATCAAGTCACACCGATAAGAATAATTAAAAAAATTACATTTACCTTGAATACAATGAATTGACGACTGTAGCCTATTGGACTGAAGAGCTGTTTAAAAAATATTCACAATTCGGCGGCAGAGCAGCAAACTATAAATCTACAGGAAGTTTGAATTAGTGCTGAATCAGTGCTGCCAAATTTTATAAACTAAGCAGCTATTATTCATAAAAATATTTTGTAGAAAATTGGTGTGGTGTCGTTTTGTATGTGGTAACATAGAATATTTTGTCCAAATTTAGTGTTAATACAGAACCCATGTTAAATACTGTATGTATTTATCAAATTCCAAATATAAACATTCAATAAATTTAATTTGCCATTAGACTTATAGACTCATTTATAGTAAGAAATTATATTATCAAACAAAAATATTTTTAAGTAGCTGACCTGTACTTCATGTATTGCTTAGATAAACATCGCGAGTTAAATTTATTGGATTAAAATAAAATTGTTATATTACAATAAAAATTGAGCAATTAAACTTCTATTTTTTCCTTTTCTCGTGGTTCTTTTATCCTACTTTTACATTATTTATTCTGGACCTAAAATTTGTTATTCACTTATCAACCATTCGTCCATTGAATTTTATGATTATTAATCACATTCATGCGACTAAATAATTAAATTAATTGATTTAATGAAATTACTATGTAACGTAAAAATATTTTAAGTTTTGTTATGTTTTATTTTATGAAATATATCTCAAGAAAAAAATTAAAATATTTTTATTTAGTATAAAAGTAAAAACTACTACTTTTATTAATCAAGTAGTTGATATTTTTACATTACTTAAGTATTGAAGTCTTTTTTTTTTATATTCAAAAAAACCTTTGACAGCATCGGCCTTGGAAATCCACAAATTGTTTTTAAATTACATTAATTAAATACATTGTAAAATTATAGATAACTTTAATTGTTAGTACGTTTTTTGTTTAAATATTATTTAATGATTTTAAGGATATGATGAATTAAATTATTGATTTTGTGGATTCTTAATAGTTACTAAATGATGTGGAAATACGAGATAAATGTTCAGGGTGATTGATTTTTTTCCTGTGGAGCTCTTTGTTTAGATATTTAGTTAGTAAATTTTTGGTACGTACTCAATAGGATCTTTGGAAAATTGGAAGTTCCTCTGTGTTCCTCAGATATCTGTGGGTGATTTTTGTACGGCCAATTCGTAGTCTATTAATAATTAAGCTAGCAGTTTTTATTACTTCTATTTATTTAGGCATTTCCACTGGAGGTGTGATCCCCTGACGCGATATTATGTTTGATCTTATATCGTTTAGTATGTTGAAGAATCCAGCTTGATTGCCAAATATTGAAGTATTGTTCTGTTTTATTAATTAAAAGTCTTTATATAAATAAGTAGTTGATTTATTGATAAGTGATACTAATGTTATAATTTAATTGATTTCCTTAAGTAATCAAAATACTTTTTGAAATTAACATAAACAAAAATGTCTGTAGTTTAAATAATTGAGAGAATATAAAACAAAATAATAAGAAATATATATCTATAGAAATATATAAGAAATATATATATATATATATGATAGGGTGGCCCTTATAAAGTAGGGGGGTTAAGAAAGTTAAATATTTTTGATTTCTCACCCACCCAATTTTTTCATTACCATGCGAAAGTTATGTAGGTTAAATTTGGTGATGATTAATAACCCCTTTCAGGTGCCGCAAGAGGGTTGAATATTCATCAAATACGGTAGTTTTAGTATTATTCTGATTTAATTCATTATATATTGCATTTAGTATAAAATTGTATAGAATCTAAATTGTAGATTTAGGTATTCTCTATAAAAAATATTCAGATAAAATTTCTCGTAAATCTATTATTTTCTGTGAAAAACTTAATCTTAAAAAAAAGTCGTTCATCTACACAAGTACATATTAAATATTGATGTCATTAAAAATAAATAGGTAGTGGTTCAATGGAGTAATACAATGTGAAAATTAGATGCGTTATATTCAAATAAAATATCTATTAATTATGAATGAATTAATATATTTTTTTTTACAGTCAGGGTAATTTTTTGTATAATCATTTACAACTTGTAGTAGAAATTGTTTTTGATTTTCGTCTTTCGTCAGTATTCTTGAATTAACTTAACGCCTCTTTCTGCAACATCATTTATGACTGATAACTCTGTTAAAATATAAATTCCATTTTTATAGTCTTCTCTTTCTTTCCAAGTATCCAGGTGGAAATCTATGAAGTCGGCTGAAATTTTAAATCTTGAAAAAAAGTTTACTGTTTCTGGTGATACAAATTCATGTAATTATTTTTATATAAATGTTTTTATACCCTCTTTACTCAAAACAATTTTTTTAATTGTATCATCATTGTTCTGCGTTGATTTAAGTGCTTCGACCATTTTAATTTTAATTTCTGTTGGCACCTGAAAATCAAAAAATGATAAGGCTATACTTTCCGGCGCAAGATACGCAAGTGTCCACAAAATTTATGTGCAGCTGTTTCAGGAATAGCTTTATCTGGGTATTCGATTAATTTTTTTTAAAAATATAAAGTCATTATAAGGTGCTTCGATTGCAGCAGGGCATCTAAACCATGCTTCTACGTATATCGTAACTAGAAAAATACATATATCTCGAAATGCATTTTCTTCTCGAACATTAAGTTTAAATTGTTTTCGAAACATATATATTTTGAATAAATAAATTGCCTTTGACATCCACCTGGCATGGTGAAAAGCACCAGGATAGTAAAACAATATACCATTTGGTAGGTTTTCATCTAGAAAAATAATAGTCAACTCTAGAATTTCTTTGTAATCATCTCTACATTGTTTTTTTTTTAAAATTTTGTAAACAGAAGTTTATAATTTGAGGTTTATTTTTTCCAACTATAGATTTTACAAATGCATAATTTATTCAAATTTCATACTTTTTTAAGTCAATTTCGGGCCAGGCTTGTTGGAATTTTTTAAAAATAGGAACATCAGGACCAATAGTATTTATTTTTAATTTAACTTCAAAAACACTTCTTAGCACTAATTCGAATATATGTCGCCTACAAGGTAAATATAAAAGATTAATTATAAATATTAATTATTAATTAATATCAGTTGATCCAATATAATATAGGCACCATTCAAGCGACCTGTGTTTGATGCCGTCGTGTCACAACATAAAGCTTATACTTTATTTGTTACACCCCAATCATTTATAATATCTAATATTGCATTTGCTTGTTGTTCTCCAGTACCACTTTTGAGTTTTGGCACACCAAGTAATTGAGTTATTCCCTCAAACAAAACAATTACAGGTAACCTATCTACTTTTGATTTTCCATATGTAATATCTGGTAGAAGTTTTCCATCTCAATGTAAGACAATAGACTCTTTTTCTAGCAAATTAAATTTTTTTTTGAAGTTCAATCGTTTTATTTTCTCGAAACCTAATTCGATCACGTTGAATTGTTGATAGATTTATTATTAATTTAGAAACATCATTACTTAGGGCGTCAGCAATTAATATTATTATGTGAACAGCATCGCGATCACTCAACTTACATTTATCTAATGCAGCGAGTAGTTTAGGAGTCATAAAATCTCTTGATCCTCTCTGTTTCTTACTACATGATGAACTTGGTGGACTTGGTATTATGTCTTCTTCTTCTATATCAACCTCTTCTTCAGTTGAATTGTTATCAGTATTGAAATCTATTTGTACGGTGTGATCTAAATAAATTAAATTTAAATATACTTTTAATAAATAAAAAAATACTAAATAGTAGTTTATAATATGTTATTTAAATTATAAATTTATCAATATTACTTACCTAATTGTTCAATTTCTATTTTCGCTCTTTTTCGACGTTTTTCGGTTTTTTTGTAAATTGACATAGGCCCTGTTTTCTTTTTTTGCCAAATTTCTATCAGTTCCCAACATGCATCCCGGTCTTCCTTTTTCTCTTTGCAATAGTAAAAATTTTTTGTCTTCCTCAATTTTCATCATACTTAATGCATTTGAATGAGATACATCTAATAAGTTATTTAATTTTTCCTTGAACTCACTGACATTTATAGTATTTTTTTCTGATGCTCTTTTAGCCGATTTTCGTAACTCTCGTAAGTTTTGATATAATTTTTCCAATTTTAAATTACAATGCTGCTCATCTCGAACTTGTATTCTCGGTTTTTGCCAAAATAGTACTATTTCTTTATATACCAATCTTGCACTTTCCCGCAAATTTAATTTTACATGTCTCAAATTATAAAATAGCACACTCAAAACTTGTTTGATAGATGGTAACTTACTGCCAACGATTTGGTTGTTCACATTTCCAACTAAATATACTTCATCATGCGTACGTAGAACAATATGTGATGACGATGAAGCCATTTTATAATAAATATTCAATATTAAATTAAACTAAATTAACTAAATTTAAATTAATTAAATTAAACATTAACTATGCACTTTTTTTTCAAAATATAATTCGTAAATAAAATGTAAAGCATTTATGCTATACGGTATCGAGATTTATGAACATAGAACAATTAACAGAGCATAAAGAGACAATAATGCACGATGTGACAGTGTGTAATAACTGAATAAGAAAAGCTCGATAAGAAATATACAAATATAGATAAGATATAATTTAATCTTCGAGCGGGCGCGTGGACGGTTATTACACAAATATAACTGTAAAATTAGCTTTAGTACATACATTAGTGTTAAACAATTTTATTTTATTTCATCTTTGAAGATTAATAAGTATGTTATCGTAAAGACAATCATATAGAGAATATATGGAAAATTTCGATTTTTTTTTTTTTTCAGAAAAAGGTAATAATTTTTATTTTATTCTAATTTTCACAGAAAATAATAAATTTACGAAAAATGTTGTCTAAACATTTTTTATAGAGAATATCTGAATCTACAATTTAGGTTATATATAATTTCATGCTAAATGCAATATATAATGAATTAAATCAGAATAACCCTAAAACTACCCTATTTGATGAATATTCAACCCTCTTGCGGCACCTGAAGGGGATTATTAATCATCACCAAATTTTACCCACAAAACTTTTGTATGGTATTGAAAAAATTGGGAGGGTGAGAAATTAAAAATTTGAAAGTTCATAAATAAGGGCTACCCTAATATATATATATATATATATTTCTTAGGTTATATTCTTATATCTATATATTTCAAATATTCTTATTCAAAATTACATTTAAATAAAAATATTTGAAAAAAATATGAAATATAAAACTTTTAGCGACTTTAATTTTTATCTAAAATAACGATTTCTTTTCATGAGTAACATTAAAAAAAAATAATAAATAAAATAAAACAATAAAATAAATTCACTATCCAGATTCATATTCTTGAAAGATTTAAATTTCCTTCTTGTAAAAAAATAATTTAAATGAAACTAGTTTGAAATTATAATAACATTATTGATTAAGTTTATAATAATAAATATATTTTTAGAACATTATATATCATAATTTTTAATGGAACTATTGCAAACTTGGGTAAAATACTTTTTAAAAGTATTTAGAATAAATACTCGAATACTTACAAAAAATAGTATTCCGAATACATTATTTAGAATACTTTTAAAATACTTCTAGTTTTAATACTATAAAAATAATAGATGACCACTCAACAGAAATATTTGAAATTGTAGACTAAATATATGTTATGTTATTGTATTTTTATATTAAATAACTGTTATAGTTTATGGTTTACAATAATAATAAATACTTGATATTAGCTTATACAAGATATGACGGAGAAGTAATAAAATCATTTAAAAAAGAGATGATTTGACGATATTCGAAATACAGTATTCAGAATACTCGTTATAAGTATTCAAAATACTTTATTGAATACTTTCAAAAAAAGTATTTAAAAGTATTCGAAATACTTAAAAAGTATTCTGAATACAGTATTTCGAATATTGTATTTGGAATACTACCCAAGTCTGAACTATAATAATAATATATTTTCATTTATTTGAACTATTAATTATAATGGAAATATTTTGCCCAAGTATTACATACATATACTGTATTAGTTTTTTTATTGTTATACTCAGTGTATAAACTAATAGAAGAACTACAAGTGTTAAACTAATGTTCGTCGGAATTCATATGGACGATTTTTTTCTTTGTTTATAACAAAAGCCGGTAATTATTATTTATTATCAAACACGTAATCATCCTACTTTATGATGATTTGTTTATTTCATTCGTTTTAATTAATGATATTACAATTTTATTTAACACTTAACAAATATCTTTAATAAAGTTATTTTTTTCAGAATTTATAGTGTGAGAAGCAATTAAAATGTAAATCTATTAACAATTTCTATTGAAAATACCATTTTGTTAATAAAAAAAAAAATATATTTTATTATTTATATGAATTCATTCGATATACCATCTCTAAGAAATTCTGAGTACAATTATAAGTGGTTTTTTTTTATTACTGCTTTTTAATTATTTATTTAAATACTCATAAATACATAATATGTATTTACATAATGAGTTTTCTACTTTCTTTTATCAAAACTTGAGTTGAAAATAGAGTGTTAGAATTTACTAATTTATTAAGAGAAAAGGTAAAAGACTATTTGAATAAAGAGCATTTTTAACAAGATTCAACAACCTAACTTTTCAAACACCTATCAATATAATTATTTAATTATTATAATATTTGAATAGTTGTTTATTTTAAATTCAAAGTGTAACAATGAAACTACGAATATATTACACGTCATCAATAATATCAAAATTTTCTATTTTTTTTTTTGATCCTGAGGGGGTTTGAACCCCTTCCTCCTACCATATGTACGCCACTGAAATTGCCTATGTTTGTTTAAGCGCTTGAACCGGGTTTGTTGATTCTTTAACGAATTAGATAAGCCTTAACAGATATTTTTTTCTCAGTTTCGACGCAATCTCTTCAATTATTTTTTTACGCTATTTTCATCTTTACGCTAGGATACTACAAATATTTTTATTTGATTTGAAATTATTTTTGATTAAATTGATTTACCCGTTATGATAGAATGTTTATTGTTTTCTTAGTATTTTATTTTTTTATTTTAGTTCTTTAATAAAATTTAATATCTAGCGAATTGTTTTTCAAAAGAATCAAATTTACTACTGATGAATTGAACGAGGTACGTCTTTATCGAACAACGTTTAAATGTAATTCTTAATGTATGTTTACTTAAATTATTTAATATCATACGACCATATTACAAGTATCATTTAATACAATTAAATATACGATAAATTAAATATAAGGCCATAAAATAATTTAAAAAATCAGTAATATTATTTTGTAAAAATAATTTTAACCTAATCCATTAAAAGGAATGGCTAGAGGGGCCATGATTGTAAGTAATAAATAAAAATGTTGATGAATGTCACTATAAGTAACAATACAGAACACTAAATAATAACTAATGACATAATTACTATGAATTTTTCTCTCTCTCTTTTTTCCTATGTAGGGGAGATGATTAAATAGGACAGCGGCTAATTTACCACATTAGCTATTTACACATGTCTTTATCTGTAAACGTCACTAGTCCATTTTTATAATACACACACACGTGTGTGTAACGTAGTAAATATATTCACTGAAGTATATGCAGACAACGCAGACTGCAGATGTGTGTTGTTAAACGTAAACGAATTCACATCAACATCAACTTCGAGGGACAGGTCAAATACGCTGTGTAATAAACTGTAGGTAATCAATGAATTAACGTTAAAACAAATCTACAATAATTATAATAATGCCTAAATATTTTTTTATTCAAAACATATATTTCTTTACGTCATACTTGAAAATAAATCGGCAGCATACAAATGCATGTATCTGTCATAATACTGTTACAAATTGATAATTATATGTACATCATTTTTAGGTTAATGATTTTACGACATTTTAAAATAATAAAGTTTTTTTTAATAACTGACCTTGTTCGTCTAATATTTTAATTTTACATTTTAAATTTAGCAGTATGACGATACTATAATATGATATAAATATGTTGAAATATACAAAAAATATTGTTTGTTTATTTAACTGGTATCTCTGTATTGGTCCTTAGTTTAATCATTGATATATTCTATAATCAATGGTTTAATATAATATTAGTTAATAATTTGTTATCAATTATATTGCGATTATAAAGTGTTTAAAAATACATATGTTTTATTAAAATGTAAACAGTATGTAGAAGTAGATGGTGACAGGGAAGTTTATCAAGTTTTAAGACAAATTATAATTTATCTAATTAATTTAACTAAATTGTTATTTATTTTATTACATTTCCACTTTTGTCTATATCGTAAAAGCCACTATTGATGCACAACGGTATAGTATTTCGATATTCAATTAATATTATGATATTGATGTAATTATTTTATCGAAATAACATCGATATTCGATAGCGATGTTCGATTTAATTTCAACAAAACTTCCATTTAAGTTTCGACAGTAAAGGTTGATTCATACTATACGGAACGTCGACGTCACGTCAAATTTGTTATACGTTCACATTAACGTAAAACGTAAGCGTCAAATTGTAGGAATAATTGCAGCTTACTGAGGTTGAGTCTACGAAAATGTTATACCACCCTATAGTGTTTTGAAATAATTTTTATCTACTATTTTAGTTACCTTGTGGTTTTAAATTAAAATATAAAATATCAATTTATTATATAGCAATAATATAAGTATTTCATCATGCTATACTTTTTATGTGCCATATTGTTCATCATATTTAACTTTTTATATTCAATTTTCATAATCCATGATAAAATAATGAAAAATAACTAAAATATAATTTAAATTTAAAACTTAAATTTTACGGAAACGTAATGAATATATTATATAACAATAACATGATTTGTTCAGTATTAGTTTCGTTTTTTTCGTCGGTCGTCTATGTCAATTATAGTTTCTTTCAACGTTTATTTTATTCACTACTTAAACTAATTAATAATTATTATCTTATTATTATTATATTATCTTATTATATACATGGCTTGCAAACGTTATAATAACGTTATGATTATAACGTTATATTTGATAAAAAACGATTGAAATTTGTAAACGTAATTATAACGTAAAACGATAAACATAAATAAATAACACAAAACAAAACGTAACGTTTAACAAAATATATGATACATCATTAAACAAAACATAATACAAAATGGTATATATTGTATTCCATTAAACGAAATAATTAATTTCCAATTATTTAATAATACTTAGTAGTATTCAATTATTTATTCAATCCAAGAATTAATTTTATTTCGTATCCGGCCTATCCGGGAGATCCCGTATTATTTTAAAATTTAATAAGAAGGTATTAATAGAATAATTTAATTACCAATAGCTAATAATAGTGATACCCTGATAATATTGTACTGTACTATCTATACTACGGTCGAAATTTATACCACATAACTATTGTGTTCGGTGTTCAGTTTGCTCAGATTTGTTCAGTCGTCACTCGTCAGTGTTTGTCTAATTGTTGTCAAATGTTTAATATTTATATTTCATACTAATATATTTATAGTTTTAACGTGCATACATTTTCTTTACATTAGTTAATTCATAGTTGAAAATCAAAATTTCAAAATAATAATCACGATTTTTTTTTATATTTATTATTTTAATATAAAGTCCTTAGAGCCTAGGCAATTTATTACATTTAATAATATATTATTATTTATTACTCTTAAGATTAATTATTATCATACTGTTTTATCATTTACTTTGTTTCCATTTCTTTACGAACTACCTATGTATTGTAATTTAATCTGTATCACTGTACCTTATATTTTGTAAATAATATGTAATTGGGTTATCTAACCCATTTAATTAAATAAATAAAATTATACAATACCTACTTAAAATTGACAATAGGGAAATTATGTCTCCAAAAAAAGGTTATAGTCACTTTTAAATTGCGGACCGTGTACTTTTAAAACAAGTATCTAAATGCTTTTGAATTTTAAATAACGATAAACGTAAAGGTTGTATAACATTTTAATTATGAATAACGATAAACGCAAAAATTCTATAACGTTTTAATTCTGAATAACGATAAACACAAAAGTTGAATAACGTTTAAATTTTGAATAACGATAAACTCAAAATTTTTATAACGTTTTGATTGTAAATAACGTAAAACAAAATTTTTTTTTCAAATGCAAACCCTGATTATAAGTGATTTCAAGCTAGTACCATTAACTGGAAGCCGTAGTGATATATGAAAATAGTTTAGCTTTAAAGATACCAATGGTATAATATTAAATAAATTATTTCTTGCAAACGATTATTTAGTGAAGTTGGTCAAGTCATTACAAAAAGAAGAAATCAGTTATCATAAGACAGAGTCAATCAACTAGGTACTTTTTTTTGATTGAAAGAAAAAATTTCAGGTAGGTCCTTTTTAGGTCCAAATGGTCTACCTGGAACTTTCCTTTTCAATCTCAAATCTTTTCTCTCTACACCTCTTTGGCTGATTTTCAACCGTTCATTAAATGAAGGGATATTCCCGTCCATTTGGAAGTTAAGTTCCATCACCCCTATTCTAAAATCAGGTGATAAAACCGACGTCAAGAACTATCGACCTATATTGCCAAACTATTTGAGAAACTTGTTCTTAATAATATACTTCCTTTAGTAAATTCGATTCTCATTGACGAGCAAT
This sequence comes from Sipha flava, assembly GCF_003268045.1. Taxonomy (NCBI): domain Eukaryota; kingdom Metazoa; phylum Arthropoda; class Insecta; order Hemiptera; family Aphididae; genus Sipha; species Sipha flava. The sequence continues at coordinate 985,704 of NW_020272866.1, forward strand.
ATGGCTTTAGACCAGGCCGATCATCTGTAATGAATTTGTTGGTCCTCAATAACTTCATCATTGAAGCTTTTGAAAACAAATGCCAAGTTAATGTTATATTTACGGACATCATTACAGCCTTTGACAGAGTTGACCACAACATCTTTCTCCAAGTACTGCGCAAATCTGGGTTTGAAGATCCATTGTTATCATGGTTTAGATCCTACCTACTCGGAAGATTTCAATGGGTAAAAATCAATGGTTGTAAATCTTATGTCTCACCTATCCCTAGTACGGTCTCAGCTTGAGTACGGATCAGTCTTATGGCACCCCCACACTACCTCAGACTCCGCCGCTATTGAGCGAGTACAAAGGCGTTTTCTATTCTACGCTGTTTATGAACTAGGTATTCCCCACCCCTTACACGACTATTCTCCAGTTCTCCATGAACTTAGCCTACTAACTCTGGCTGATAGAAGATTAAATAGCAACTTTAAGTTCCTTCAATATCTTATTGGTAGTATTCTGATGCTCTATCACTCCTCTCCCTTATAAACTTTCACGTCCTTCCTCGTCCTACCCATTCTACTGCTCCGTTTTATATTCCTAAGCGATCTACTAATTACAGTCAGAATGATCCAATAGACAGACTAATACGTCTAGCTAATAACCACTCTTCATTTTTATTATAATCTACCCACCTAATTCTATTTCACTTTTACTGATTTTATATTTATTATATATACTATTAGACTACTACTATACTAAATCCAATTACTGTACTTTGGGCCTAGCCCGTATTAAATAAATAAATAACAAAATTAATATTACCTAGTCGGGTTTATTTTTAGAAAATTTGTTACTAGTTTCATGGTACGGTCGTCATTCCGAGTACTGACTTTCTGCCATAATAATTATTTTTGAAATCTTGAAGACTTTATTTTTCACATCTTGTTAGTTTTAACTTTTAACTGTGAAGTTTTAAAACAATATGAGTGATATTAAAAAAAATAAAAACACTTTATTTTCTTATTCCAGTACAAATAAAAAAAATTGTTTGGAAAATTATGAGGTAAGTATAAAAATTAATAAAGTAATTAATTATAATTATAAATTGTCGTTTGTCTTTATTTTATTAATTTGTTTAGGTATTTATGCACTAATTGATAGCACTATATTATTATTGATTTCAACTTAATTTTTAACATTTTTAATTTTTTAAACTTCTTATTTATGAAATATATTCGACATTGAATACAATTAAGTATTTTGTACCAGTCTATTTTTGAGTTTTTTATTTCCATAATTGTAATATTTTTTACGTTTTTAAGGAGAATTTAATTTGTGATCAACCAATCACTGTCACAAATATCAATGATATTGGTAATATAGTTGATAAATCGTTTTTAAAAGATACAGATACAAAACTTGTAAGTTCTTTTGTTTCTTACTATTTTTACATCGTTTATGATTTAAATACATTCATATTCAATATAAAAAAAAGCAAATTGATTTATAAAAAAATTGAGTGCTAGTTCTTCTGTTCTAGGTGCTTACTAATCTGTGGGTTCCAGATCCAAAGTATAACTTTCCTATACTTGAAAATAATAAAAAACGTGGACATAAATTCCAACATAAGTGGTTTCATGAATTTAAATGGCTATGTTATTCGGAAATCAAAAGTGGTGCTTTCTGTAAACACTGTGTTTTATTTGCTAAGAGTGGTAATATAGATAATCAATCTTTAGGAAACTTAGTAATTGAACCGTTTACAAATTATAAAAAAGCTAAAGAGGTTCTAATTTTTTTTGTAATTTGTAATCATTTACTTTTCTAACAACTGGTAAATTGCTTTCCGGGTTTTTCGATATCATATGAACTATAAATATAATTTGTCAGCAGTTTTCGATTATGAGCATTTTTTGAAGGTTTTAAACAAAGAAGAACCAACTATAATCGAATGAATTGATCGAAATAGGTATTGTTATTTTTTAATTTTCATACTCTAGAATAAATTTAAATAAATCAGAATTTACTTATATTTTATTTTATTAATATATACTATACTTTGTGCCAACTACCAATTTATGAACTTATGGGTGTATTATTATTATATATTTCATCCCCCCCCTAGATAAATTCCTAAATACACCACTGCCGGGCATAACGTTTAAAATTTGCCAGTGAACATCTTTAAATCACATACCAAATTTGGAATTAATATGATATCGTCTTTAGCTTCCGGATTGGTCTAGAAAATTCACCGTTTTGAGAAAAAAAAAGTTTTATTAAAATTGTTGATTTAGGTTTAAAAAAAGTTTGAAAAAACATTATAAATGTAATAGAATTTAGATCAAATCAATTTTCATTAAATATACCTGTTTATTGATAAAAAAACGTATAAGAATAAAAATACAAATATTATAATAAAAATAAGTGTAAATAGTAACAAAATCTTTCTTACTGTCGAATTTCGGCAAAACTTTTTTTGACTCTATCTGTGATTTAATAAAGCCTTCTTTATCTGCATTGTTATATAAGATACCAGAAGTTTCTTTTACAGCTTTGATAGCTTTTTTGACTGCTTGTGTATGACATGGGAAACGTAGTAATGATATTTCATCTTCTCTTTTTTGTTTGACAAACAACTGAATATTTTCATTGGGTGTTGTTTTTAAAATTGGTGGATCAGTGACATTTTACCAATCAATAAGGTCGATGTATGATGATGCATTTAAGTTAATCTTTGGAAGTTTGAACAGCCTGACATTATTTTTATTCATTTTACGAGCTTTCAAAATTTGACGGAAAGCTAATTCTTGAATATGTTTTTGAGAGTCAGTCATCATTGCAAGTAACAAATTTTCAGAATGAGCGAAATAACTGTTTCTTTGTAATACAGGATCAATTATAGCTTTGAGTTTAGTTGATAAGTAAATGCAGAAATGATTTTCCATAGGTGACGTGCTCCATCTTTGCAAGTAGGTTGCGTTTTGAAAGAAAACTAAGTCGGTGCGTAAACATGGACAATATAGGTTGCTAAAGTAGTGAAATTTTCGGAAAATGATTCTGTCGAAATATAAAAACAGAGAATTCGGTTTTCACGTGTGAGCCATCGAGCATGAGACATTTTTCAGGCAATTTGTGTCCTAAATCTTCAGGAAATATTCCTGTTATTACTGCAGAGACAATTCTATATAAATATTTTTGGTCTGAGCTCATTTCTTGAGTTGATAGTTCAAGTAATTCTGCGGCAATAGGTTGAAACTGAACAACGGATCTTTTTTCACAGTTTTCTAATTGTTGGCCAATTTCTCTCGAAAACGTATAAGGTCCCGATGTCGAGCCATCGATATGTGTGAATAAATGTCGCAACAGTAATTCATTCATGTGCAATAAACAGATTATCCATTGTAAAAGTTTATTCAATCTTTTTTATAATAAACGAATAATATCGCCATTTGTCCCTACGTTTACGTTTGTTCCGTCGTAACCAACTTCCAATAAATTTTCCATAGATAATCCTCTCTCCAAAAAGTAATTGGTGATTGTTCAATGCACTTATAAGTACCTGAAGTTGGTATAATATAATTCAACAATTTTGTATCTAATTCTTTAATTAAAGAAATATGTTTTTCTAGAATATTTTATCTATACTTTTGGCCGTTTTTTTCAATGAAAGTTAAAGTTTTGTCTTTTTTACCGTCAAAATATAAAGCAGGTATTAGTAAAATTTTATCCTGTGCCATAATACATTGCCTTGTTTTTTTACGCTTTCGACGAAGCTAATTTTTATCAATAACTTCTGAACTAACAGTATTATGCAAAATCACAGAAGTGATGGCCGCCCCAGCTCTGTCTGAAACACTATATCTATTGCAAGTTTTTAATAATAAAGCGTAGTCGATTGGAATGGTAGGTTTATTTTTAGGAACGATGTTAACGACTAAATATTGTTTTTGGGATATGTTATCACTATCATATTTATTATATGTGGATGAAATGAAATATTGAGATTATCTATAGTTTTTTTTTTAAGATTACGCTAGGATTTTTGTCTTGACAACTTTCTTTTCATAGTATTTCTCATTTGATTTGTTACATCAATATCTATTGCTCCTATCACCACCATTTTTCTTGTAATGCGTTGGTCGATTAAAATGTTTTGTTCCCTTACAGGTACTTTTTTTATTCTAGGATAGATACACTTATAGATATCTTTACATTTACACATCGAAATATCAAACAGCGCTTTGCTTTTACGACGAAACTCTTCTAATTTTTTACGCGGTATTTTAGGATTGGATTTTAGTAAATTTTTGCATTTTAAATTATATGCTTTTAACATAGCTTTTATTTGTTTATTTTCAACGATAGGAATAGAAGCTTTTGTCCAGATACTTTCAATTTTTATAATCACCCTAGTTTCTAACTCCTTATACGTTGGTTCTTTTTTAGTTCTCTTATGATATTTTATATTATACCTGGTCCATTCGTAAAATTTCATTACATCTTCATATATTGGCAGCCAGTGCCGGGTTAAGGGGAGGGGGAAAGGGGGCAGTTTCCCAGGGCGTCAATTTTTTAGGAGCGGCAATTACTTAACGGTTAAAACAAAAATTTTGAAGTTTTCTAATGTATTTTAATTTTTAGGAAGAATTACTATTTATTGAAAAACATGTGTAACAAATAATAAATAATAATAGTAATTAGTAATATTATATTGCATATTTTATATTTATATAGCCTAGTACTTACCACGTAAGTGAGCGTTCAGCGTATTATTAGTAAAATAGAAATACCATATTATTATTATAGCGCTCGGAGGCTCGAACCGACCATTTCTATTTTCGTTTATATTATCGTATTATTTTTGAGTATAAATATTGTACACAATATGTTTACAACAGTAAACATAATCGATAATCGTGTTTGTTTTATAGGCATGGATTTATACCGTATCAGATTATAAAATTTTAGTTATAAATAATTTAATTGTAAATTACCAATAAACTGTTGTTATTATACTATTATCGTCTTTTCATCTTTCAAGTCTCGTAGTAGTAGAACGTACTCATAGTCTTGTCAACTGTCAAGTCATATTGACTGAAAATTGAAAAACAAACGTTTTCTTTTTCTAACAACAGTTTTTTATCTTTCGATATGAGTGGAAAACGCATGAAGTTAAGAGTGAGGCTGAATTTCGCAAAAGAGCCGAAGAAAAAGAATAAAAAAGACAAACTAATTATTTCTCAGACATCTATAATTTAAAGTTTCTTCGAAAAGGTAAGAACTTATGTATTTAATAATAGTATATTGTAGTGTTATCTATTTAATAAAGAACAATGAAAAATATAAAATATGAATAGTCACGATTAATATTTATGCTAAGATTTTTAAAACTAATTTATAATTAATTTATAATACTTCTGACTATTATTTTTAAATAATAAAATTAATTATTCTGTATTTTTTGATAAACACATTATTAATTTTAAAATTTATTTTCCTGTGGATTTTGAAAATTAAATTAAACCGATGATGAAACTTTAAAATCTAACATTGAAGTCTTTTGTAAAACTACTAATGATCCAATTTCTCTATCCCAAGATCCAGCCTAATAGGAAATAATTTCTGATTTGATTGATTATTTTGTTCGTAATCCAGTTGTATGAAATCCTAAAAATTAATTTTGATAATACTATTCGTAAATGTAGCGAATTTAATAGGAAATTATCACATGATGTTTTCAAAAGGAAACTTTTGAATGGTGAAATAAAAGATAAGACAATGGTTATTATACTCAACAACAAAAAAATGCACTATTTTGTATTTACTGTCTTCTATTTTCTAATAAAAAAACACAGTTTAGTTCCACTGATTTAGGATTTACTGATTGGAAAAAATGTTTTGAAAAAGTTGAACAATACGAAAAGAATTTGACGAATAACGAATCAATTCGCATATGGTTCTCAAAACGTAAAATAACTACAGGTATTGATGTTGAGGTAAAAATAGAAATTGAAAAAAGAGAACTTTATTTGAGAAGTATAATTCTTCGTTTAATTGAAACAATTATATTTTTATCAGGCAGAGGTCTTGCATTTCGTGGTGATAATGAGACGTTGGGTTCTAAAAATAATGGCAATTATTTTGGTTGTTTAGAATTAACTGCGAAATTCGATCCACTTATGTCCAAACATCTTGACGAGTACGGTAACAAAGTCCGTGGAAATGTCTCGTATCTATCCCACACTATTTGCGATGAGTTAATAACACTTATGAACAAATCTGTACTTCGTAAGATTGTAAATGAAGTAACGGCAGCTAAATATTTCTCGTTGATCGTAGATTCTACTCTCGATATCACAAGTTTTGACCAATTAACAATTGCCATTAAATACATTAATTTAGATGGGACTGCATTAGAACGAATTTTATGTTTTATTCCATCGGTTGGACATAAAAGTGAAGAAATGGAAGTCGCAATATTAACGAAATTAACTGAATTAAATGTCAACATAAATTATTGTCTTGGACAATCCTACGACAATGTCAGAAATATGTCAGGTATGTATAATCGTTTACAATCTCAAATCAAAGAAAAATCAAAAAAACGCAATTTTTAGCCCATGCTCAACACATTCCTTAAATTTGGTTGGTTGCCATGCTGCTGATGTAACTAAGGAAGGTTATAACTTTTTTTCACTTGCCCAAAATATCTATGTATTCTTTTCTGCATCGACATGGCGGTGAGAACAACTTTTAATAAGTTTGAAAAATATACCAAACTCAATGTTTGTAAAAAACTTATGCCCGACGAGATGGTCATCAAGATTCAGTGTTTGTAAGAGTTTGAAAATTGGTTATAAAGCAGTGTTAAATTCATTGAAATCTATAACTTCAAATTTGGATCAGAAAGTTGGTATAAGACATGAAGCAGAATTCACGTATAAAAAAATTGACACGCTCGAATTCTCATTTATGATAGCTCTGTGGACTCCAATATTAGAAAGATTCGACGCGACAAGTAAAAATTTACAACGTATTAATATTGATTTCTCTTGTGTTGTGAAATTGTATGAATATCTAGAAATGTATGTAAAAGATATGAGAAATAGATTTGATAATATATTAGTTGAAGCTAAGCAAATTAGTGGGCATGAAATATTTTCTTACGAAAATAAAAGAAATAAACGAAAAAAAATGTTTTTATGATGACCTCAATGTTCAAGAAACAATATTTCATGGACAAGAAAAATTCAAAAATGAAACATTTTTACCAATTTGTGACACAATAATTTTATGTTTAAATGAAAGAAAAATAGCATATATTGAAATAAATAAGATATTTGGTTTTTTTTTTAAATATGGAGGAAATTGAAAATGAGATTTTATGTGAAAAATCAAAATAATTAGTAGCTATTTATAGTGAAGATTTAGAACCTAACCTCGAGAATGAGATTATTCAATTTAAAACTATAGTGAAACATTTTTCAGAAGAAGAAAAATTATCCATGCATAGTTTGCTTGAAGCATTCACTATATCAAAGTTAAATGATTCATTTCCTAACGTGAAAATAGCTTTAAAACATTTTATATCCATACCATGCTCAAACGCTAGTGGGGAGAAATCATTCTCAGTTTTAAAGAGAGTGAAGAACTACCAAAGAACATCATTATCTAACGAAAATATGTCATCGTTGGCTCTAATGTCTATCGAAAATTGTATCCTATAAAGTATGGAATGATTTAATAAAAGAATTTGCTTCACAGAAAGCTAGAAAAAAAAATGTAAATTTGAACTTGTGTTTAAATGATTATAATATTTAACTAATGTTTATAATGTTTATACTTACTAATTAATAGTTCTATGATATTAAAACTACCGATTTCTATATTACCGATAATATAAATGCTAAATATATATATTATATTATATTTATATGCTTATAAATATATATAAATTAAATAATTTTAACGGTGTTTTTATAAATGTTATTTTTTATGATGGGTAGAGGTTTGTAAAGGGCAAAATTTTAAAATTTGCCCCCAGGCGGCATATTCATAAACCCGGCACTGTTGGCAGCATATTATCTTTTATGTCACATGCATCACTAAACAAGGCACATTTCCAAACATTACGACTACCTTTCATATTTAGTACGCGCGAACAGTTATAAATTCACAAAATAACTTCGCAGTCGACGGTGGTGATGATTGATACTAATGAAGTAAAGACAGTGACTGCCAATCGGCGAATATTGCGATTGATTTTTTCCACCCTAGTTTTCTATTTATATAAATTACTACATTAAAAATTATTATAAAATCCAAATAAAGTAGTTTTATTTGAAAAGTTAATGACGATAACAATACGTACGATAATGTGTATTATTTTATTATACAATGTGATTCGTTGTAATGATATCACTTAAAACACATTAACAAATATTTTATTTTAACCGAAATGATTAAAACACAAATTATTTTCATTCTTACATAATAGAACCAATGTTTGCAATGGTACACAGAAGTATTTCGAGAACACATGCAACTAAAAAGAGTTAACCACCCACCCACCAATTTTTTTTTTTTAAAAGAAACGTTCGTTCAAATTGCTGTCGGTAACTGTAATTAACTCTTAAAATAACTATAAATTTAATAAATTATTAAATTAAATTTATTATAATTAATTAAAATTAAAATGTCTACACCCAGTGCCGTATAGGTATAATATTTGTGTTATAATAATAATGTTATTTGCTTACCATACTCCATAATGTTTAGTATCCAAGTTGTCTAATTATAACCCACCAACCCACCCATACACCCGCCCCCGACGAAAGCACATGCAATTGCACCCCTTGGTAACCTGTCTGGGCGCCACTGAATATTTGTGTATATTTTTAATATTCCGTCGCGTTCAAAATGTTAAAACAGATAATTTTTTCTCGTTTAAATACAAGTATTAAAATTCAAAACTTTGTCGACAATCCGGAGGAAGTTATACTTCAATGAATCAATTGAAATTTAACACATATCCGATGTAGAATGCACAATCTAACATTATATGATGAAAATCAAATAGCCATTTCCGATCGTATAACGGTGCTTATTATGGTGATGAAAATGGGTACTTGCGCGAGAGTTACGTGAATTAATATAATCAATTAATAAAACACGATTGACAGAAATAATGGTTTCTGGTGGACGGTCCATAACGCCATCTATTCATAGTTTTCCAGTTGCGGAACACATAACACACATAACTGATATAAACTCAGTGGTGGTGCATGTACAACGTCCTCGCGACCGTTCCAGGTCCCCCTCCTATGATGGATCAGAAACCGGGTGTCATGATGACGGTACGATCCGCGGTCTGGTGGTTGATTCGAAAAATAGACGCGGTCGTCGACAGTCGTGATTTAGTCATTTAGTATCGTTTTCGAATGAAATTATTTACCGTTGCTTTCAAATAAACAAACTGAAACATAATAAAATAATAAAGAATCTTATGGACTTTCTTTTTCTTTTATAAGTGTTGTTAGTTTAAAATATTTAAATCAATGCTTATAATTAATAAATATTTAGAATCATGTTGACATTGTTTCGTTACCTGGTATATTTTATTTTGTATTTATTTCCTATTTATTAGGTGAAAGTTCCAGTTAGAAAGTATACTCTGCTTCGGTCGTATTTATACGTGATTGCTGTATACCAGTCGTTATATACAAATTATCTTTCAACATAGAATCATCAATATGCCAATTAGTCAGTTAGAAATATCGAATAAGGTTAGTATAACAATATTTTTGGTTATCTACCTATGTTAATGAACTCAGTTATTTATTGGAACATCATGTTAGATTTAAGGTTAACCGATAAGATGACCTATCAATAGTTGAAATTATTAAAAACTATCGTTGTATAAAATAATAATAATTTTAAATATTCATTAAATAATAGACATAATAATGATATTCTCATCCAATATTTGAACATTGTCAATATTTAATAATTCTTAGAAACAAGAAATGTATAATAGCCTAACCATTTACTATTATTCAGAATATTTTTTAACTAATTAACTAGGCGACACAAATATCATCCAGTGATATACTCTGTCGACAATATTTTGAAAGATTGGGCGAAATTATACGAAAAAAACGTGTAATACTATAATCGTACTATGGTATTACATTGACTATTTTGAGAAAAACATTTTTTGTCACCCAGTGAAAATTCCTTATAAAATGCACTGCTATTATCATTACATTTAATCATTTACAAAATAAATGTATTCACACAATTTGAATAATATTTTTTTTTTTTTTTTTTAAGGAAGATTAATTGCATTGAAATAAAAATATTAAAATATACAAAAAATGAATGAATTAATTTTTTTGTGAAGTGAAGATTTAATCGGGATTCTAAAATTGTGGAAATCAAATGGAAAAAATACGAGTACTCTAACTTGATTACATGACACTACCATGTAATCAGAGCCACTTTTAACGGAGAGCAAAGGGGGGGGGGAATTACCCAAGGGCGGTAAATTTTTGAGGATCAGTATAAAATAAAAAATATATAATTATAATTTTTCTTGTGACTGTATAACTATAATACATATTATTTCGTTCATAAAAACCACGATAAACCGTAGTATACAACCGCTGCATATTACAAAGCGATAAGAATTAAGAACTTATTCTAGCTAATTATATTTTGTCACATTTGGTAATTTTTTAAATTTATATGTGAGGTATAATTAATAATTATAAAATTTAAATATAACTAATAATGTGCTATTTAAAATATATATAATATAGATATTAGTAATTTGTAAATGTATTACTCTTGCATAGTATACACCCTATCTAACTGTAATTAATAGTGTGATGTATAACATTTTGAATTGTAATTTTCTTAAGGGCAACATATTTTAATTTGCCCCTGGGCGGCTATAAGGCTTAATGCAGCACTGCATGTATTATTAATTTTAGATCTCAGTTGTCAAATACGTTTTCTCTCCCCTCCATACGAACGTACCTGTTCTATATTTGTTTTGCCCTTTGTCAATTAACTTATTGACTAGATACTATTTTTATTTTTAATCCAGAATATTTAGTAATTAGAATATAAAGAAATTCTTTATATACATTTTCCGGATGTTTGAGTATCGGTCGGTATTTTTTTTTTTTTTTAATTTAGATTATATAATTGTTATACATCTATGTTGACACAACCGTTTTGCAATTTAAATAAACGATGATATTGTTGATATGTTCATTTTATTTTATTTATCATTATTATCATATTAATTTTAGCCCACTTGTCTTATTTCTGTTGTATTTTATGTAATTTTATTAAAAACCTGTTTAAGGTCTAAGCATGATAAAAACTATTTTTGTTACAATTTTATAATTTTCATTAATCATTATTGTATTGAATACGAGAATATTAATAATTTTTTTTACAATGTACAATAACAATATTAACATTAAGAACACGATAAAAAATAATTAGAATATTAAACATTGGAGTTCAGTAATATAGGTAATACTATCATTTACCAGTATAACGATGTTTTGCAAAACCGTACTATACTGTAATAAAAAAAAAATTTATTTTAGTCCTATCTTACAAATGATATTACGAGTACTTCCCGACAACGATTTAAATAGTTAAAAATAATGAAAATGTATCATTCCAGTTTACTTGATTCCCTTCATATCCTAATTAAATACTTTTCAAATTCATTAGTTCTTATTTTTTTAGATCATATAATATAATATTTTAAGTCCTATAATATTTAAAAAAAAATGACATCGCAAGAAATTTACATATTTTTTAGAATCCTTATATAAATAAATTATTACAATTTTAAATTAGCTGGGAAAATGGTACAATCGGTGAAACGAAAAAAAAATATCCATGCATAAGGTGACCATATATTTTTCTAGTCAAAACCGGATAAAAAAAATAAAAATATCGTCATAATTTTCTTACAAGCAATTTTTTATTTTTATTTAACAATTATTAACAAAAGTTAGTACCATTATAGTTTTAAGGAACAAAAAAAATGTATTAATTAATTGAACTTATTAATAGGTAATTCGATAAATGGTCACCTTATCCATGCAACCCAAAGATCCGTTTAAAATCCTCTTTATATATGTAACTACTACCTATATATTCACGATTGATATTGTTAGATTACGTTTATTAAAACACGACGCACATAAAATTTCATATATTAGATAAATAATATTAAATACATAATAACTAATTTATACTGTGTTTTTGTATCATTTAAGTAAGTTCACTAGGCTCTCTATTATATCATATTTATCATAATGATCAATTATAAAATGTTCACGTGAATGAAAGTATACGAACATGTATTGCATGATAAAATAAAATATATAAATCATAAAGTAGATTACAGATAGTGGTTTTTTTTTTAGTTTTATATCTATTAATACCGGTTTGAACAAAATCTGATGCTTGTGTAGTAAGGTATGTAATACATGAAAAGAGTACTCTGTTCCTTTGAGATTATAATTATCGTAATATAAAAAAATCATGTACATATTCAAGACTTTAAAAATGATTCCATCTGAAAATGATTTACAACAGGGCAAAGTGATTGACTTAAGGAGTGATACGGTAACATTACCTGACGTCCACATGCGTCAAGCTATGTTTGACGCTGAAGTCGGTGATGATGGTTATGGCGAGGATCCCACTGTAAACCGTAAGTTTAAAAAAAGGTTTATCTAAAGCTTATTTCTGTCAAAAAGAAAACGTAGAAATTCATCATAATAATTCCTTAGATGTATGTCACTGTGACTATATTATTATACAATAACATAATATTTTATGTTGTTATTTAAATTTAAACTAAAATAATTTAAGGTCATAACAGTTCATTTTAAAATGCATAGTATGAATTATGATTTACATCCATAACAATCATAAAAATAAAATTGACTTCTTATAAGAACTTTACATATTATATGTACTTTTTTTATTTTGGTTTATTCAGAAAAAAACCTAAATTAATAAAATTTTGTTTATTTCTTGATAATTGATGTTCAAGTTCTATTAAAATTAGAGTATTAGTTATTAAATTATGATGGTTTTGTAATTTTTTAGTTTTGGAGGAGAAGACATCAAACCTTTTTGAAAAGGAAGCAGCATTATTTTTGCCAAGCGGACTTATGGGGAATTTGATTGCAAGTAATACTCAACAATTTGTGTGTATTAGTTAAAATATTTATAAATCTAACTCATTTGAAAAAAATAGTAATAATTATGATTAATTTAATAAAAAATAATACATCTAGAATGGCACATTTTATTTAGCATATTATCAAAGTGTACGTGGTCTTGGCACTAGGTACAAAATAAATCATTTTCATTAAGCCATTCAACATTTTTTATTTTACCGCGCTTTTCGTCACCGATATTTTGATAACAAAATTATTATGAATAATAAAATTATTCATAGCCAAATAAATAATCAATAATATTACATTTTAGCTGTGCTTGGTCATTTTACACAATAAATACGTATTTATATTTGCATAGCTTATAGGATATAGGTACCTAGATTAGTATTTGTTTTTCTTATTATTTATTGGATTTAAAATACATTTTCAACCATTCGTCCACAATTCGAAGACCTATGTTCAGTTCACCGATTACAAGTATCGTACTAATTTCTTTATGAACTAATATTGCTATTTATGATACTTATCCATAATATTTTCTTTTAACTGTTGAAATTATATTATTTTAACTGTTAAAATATTTTTAATTTTAATTAAAAGTTCATAATTGAAGTTTAGAAAAATTATATTTTAACATAACGAAATGGTATATAAAAATGAATATTTAATAATTGGTTTTAAAGGTTTTTATATAATTATGAAATTCATTATATGAATCAATCGTAATTAAAATAGTGATTTTAAAATTAAATTAACATTTAATTTTTTCTCCTATATAAAAAAATTATTATTGATAGTTGTTGTTTAAACATCTAAAATAATTTTATAAATATTAACACAGTGTTATAAAGTTGAAAAATTGATTGATAAAGTGTATGGAACTAAAATATATTTATTAACTTTACTGTAATAATTTGAAAAATAATTGTATATATCAATAACAGTGACCATACTTAATAGAAGTAGATATTAATGAAAATATTATTTTAATCATTCTAAAATATATCTCAAATATAGTTATTTTACTTTACTTTTATTCATATTTATTGAGAATTTAATTTAGTGGCATGCGCAGGAATTTGGTACGGGGAGGGGGGGTGAGGTCATACATAAAAATGTATTATTTTCAAATTGTATTCATTATGATTATATAAAAAAAAATTCAATCGAGGCGGAATTCATCCTTCTGGCTTTTACACTAAATCCATCAATAATTTGTTCTGTAGATAATGGAATGTCTCGATGTACGTTCATTAACGCAATCCATTTAATCATGACTGCCCCGTCGTATTTCTTTAATACATTTTTAAACGTTTAAGACTAAAAAAAAAGGCCATGGGGAGGGGGATATATCCCCAATCATCCCCACCTGCGAACGTCACTGATTCAATTACTTTTGAATGTCAATAATCTACTCAGTAGGTACCCACAACATGATAAAAAAAGTATAAATTATATATTTAAATAATAGTTAAATTAATTCTGTTTTTTGAATCAGTACATTGATCATAACTTATTTATTTATTAAATTTAATTTTAAAATATTAATATGAGAAACACTCATTGAATAGTAACCGATAAATACTGAGATAAATAACTTAGTAAGTAAAATGGTAAAAGTTACAACATTATTCATTACAAATTAGACGAAAATTAAAAATTACAATTTATAAATTACTAACGAAATTGATTATGTGATATGTAAACGTTGTTTTCTCTATTGTACCTTTAAGATTTATGAAAAATAACAAAATATTGTGGCCCATTCTGTATATTCTGCAAGATAATACAATATAATAGATTATAAGATTTTATAACAATATATGTAATACTTATCAAATAGTATTCTTAGGGGAGTTTGATATTTTAATATTTATTGTATGTAAGTAGTATAATATATTATTCAATTAAACTTTCGGGGTTCACAAAATATTAAAATTAAATAATATATCGTAGATCTGTGTATCCTTAATAATGAAATATGATCATTTCAGTGATGGTTCATTCAAATCAACGTGGAAGTGAAGTAATAGTTGGCCATAAAAGCCACATTTTGTTGTGGGAACAAGGAGGAGCTTCACAGGTATCATAATAATATGTATTTTGAAATTTCTTATCTCTGTGGGTTATGTTAAGAAACGAAACGACACGCCCAGGAGCGTAATTAGGAGGAGTATTAGGGGGATGGATCCCCCAAAACTTTTTATGTATTTTTTTTTATTTATTATATTGTGATAGTATGATTATTATTATTATTATTATTAAAATTTAAATTATTAAAAATTTTGTTTTGTTGGGGGGGTTTACTGTATGAGGTGTACAGATTTTGCTAAAACCTATAATCCCCCCCCAAACCAAATTCCTAATTACGCCACTGGACACGCCGAATTTCAAACTCAACAAGTGAAAATTACAAACGAGTAAAATGCACCTTTTTCCTAACAACGATTTATTTGTTTAACCAGATAATAAATTTGTAGTAAAATCATAGTACACTTTGTGTAAATATTTTAATAAAAACTGAATCAGTTGATATGATGATTTTGTCTAAGATTTTTCTATGAATTGACCATGAAAATTAATTTTTTGTTGGGAAAACGGAGCATTTTACTCGTTTAAGTTGTGTGTTGAACAGTAGCGCAAAAAAAAATTCGGGAAGGGGGGAAGGTTGTGCAGTTAATAATTTACTAAATAGACACATTTTATGTAACCATATACAAATATATGGTAAAACGTAAATAAAAGAAGACATTTTGGGAGGGAGTATGAAATCTGAACCCCCCTCTATGTGCACCACTGGCAAGACATTCATGTACCAATATATCCGTGTACCAATATATCCGTATAGCAGCCCTAAAATTTCATAAAAATTCGTAATCACATATTTTACACATTTTAAATTATATGATATAAAGTCCCTTCTACCCCCTTCCATATGATTATAATTTTTAGTAATAGTTCTTTTTTATTAATAAAATTGCACATTATAATTAAGTAATTATCAATCTGTTATTATTTTTAAACGGAAAATATACTTTTGTCTGATATAAATCTGAAAACTATTTACAAATGTTTTATTTCAATGTGGGATATATAACTTAAAATGTAATAGATATATTGAAGTCCTCATCAGCTATCTTGCTTAAACTGGCTTCCTAAATAATACCTTCGTAGTAGTATTATTTATTAATATTTATTAGGTACACACTTCACGAATCCGTAGTGCACACTTTCAGTTTCGGATTACACACTTTGTGTCAAGGTTCACTAAAAAAAATAGGGGCTGTCGTATAATGTAAAATATGGATACTCAACAACAACTAGTTATTAATATGACATTTGGATGTGATAGTTTGTTTTTTTATCACTTTGCGTTTAAGTTATTAAAAAAAAAAATAATAACAAAAATAGATTTTTTTTACTGTACCCTTTTCCTCAATTTTGCCTACATTATCTAAATAATATGAATACATTTTATAAATTGGGCGAAAAATATATAGATCGCTGGATTGCAACTACGAGAAGTAAAAAATTTAGTAGATGGCACTTTAGATATGACAGATTTACGCGGAAAACTACGACCAGAGTGCCCAGATCCTCATGAACCATTCACTTCATTAGTGTGTATAGAAAACACTCATAACTATTGTGGCGGTTCTGCTTTGCCTATTGAATGGATTGATAAGGTATTTAAACATTTATTCAAATACTTCCCAATGTTTAATATATGAGTATTTAGTATGGTCTTAATTATAAATATTTAAAGATAAAGTATAAAATGATTATTATTTATTTGTTTTTTATATGAACAATAAAATTCAACATTCAAAATTGATTCTTTTTTTAATATTTTTATTTATTTTGTAAAATAAAATATAAATATCTTAACTTGACTATTTTCAATAGTTTTATTTATTTACATATATATTAAACGGTCATTGTCCTTATACAATATCATTTGCTATACAACAATCATAAGATAACATTTATAATAAAATAGGTATGATACACTTTATAAAATAAATAATAATAATTATAATACGTATTTGATATAGATTAGATGTAAATTAAATTAATACAATGTGAAGAAAAAGCAAGTACAAGACATAAGAATAATAGCTAGTGAAAATCAAAAGTATGAGTATTGTTTGTAATCGTTAATTGATTAGCAGGATTGTTTAACATATAGTTTTCATCCAAATAAGCAGGATAAAAAAGTGCAAAATTTATAGAGTTAAAATAATTAATTTTGAAATTGATTAAACAAAGTAATTTTGGACAATCAATAAAATCAGATAATAATTTATGGGAAAAATTAAAGAGCAACTGTGAGCGTCTTCTTCAGAGGGAATAAGATTTAAATAATTTAAAATATTATCATACAAACCATGTATATTTTCATTTTTTTCTAATCGTATAATTTATTATTTTACAATACTGAGCTTTAAGTTATCTGTTTTATGACAAATTGGAGTTAGCAGTTAGCACATCCTATGATGTAGGTTACGTTGTTAACGTTTATACTATCGTTTCTCTGTTTTTCCTTCTCCACTCTCCTGTGATGTCATCTTTTAGTGGACCGAAGATCTTCCGTAATACAGTAGATTCTTAATATGACGAATGTCGCTGTCTCGAATTATTTTAAATTTCCCTTGAAACTACTATTACAATTAATAGTGTTTTGCTCTCGATAACTCGATATAAAATTAATCGTTTTTCTTTATCTTGAATTCATAAATAATATTTTTATCACGGTTAAAACAGGAACTGTGCAATACATTAGTGCAGTACGTTGCATACATTTTGCAGTACAACGTTTGTGATTTAGCGCGTTGATATCCACGTTAATAATCTCTTCATAGTTCGTTTGTTCGTTTGTAGTAAAATAGAAAATAAGCGTAAATTAAATGTTCTTTCACTTTCGGACAAAGTTCGTTGAATACAGTTAGTTAAAAAAGGTGACCGTAAAAAATGTGAAATCGCCTATGAATTCAATATTCTACCAAATACATTATCGTCAATTATTAAACAGAAAGAGAAATTAATGAAGTTCAGTTGTGGAAATATAAAAAAAATGAGGATGACTCTTTATTTGGATATTGATAAATGTTTGCTAAAATGGTTTGCTCTGTGTCGAGATAAAAATATATCATTAAACTAGAAAATCTAGAAAATTTTAATAAACTCGATATCCCGAAGTTTTCGATATTTTGAACTTTTTTCTGTTCCCCTTGAGATTCGACATAACGGGAATCTACTGTATTTTCCTTTCTAGTGTTAAGAATTTATTTTCATCTGATTTCACATAGGTAAATGTCATATTATTATTTATAAATCAAATTAAAATGACTTTAACAAACCGTAAAAAGTAACTTTTAATGTAAATTTGTAAATTTATAAATTTAAATATTAAACGTAATAATATATATAAAAAAAATATCTCTATGTTGAGGTGTCTCCTAAAGATTTGCAGATTATCGGCCTCTGACTTACAAAATATTTTCAAACTGTTTTATATAGTTACAGCTTATACAAAATTAATCAACTTAAATATTCTTATAAAATAATAAAAAATTTAAAAAAATTATAATTTTATTTATATTTGTAGTTCTAAACAAAACAATTTATACAGTGCGTCCCATAAGTTTTGAGACTAAGGTTACTAATGTTACAAAAAAAATGAAAAAATTGTTTTAAGCAATTTTTTATTCAAAATAGTCACCATTATATTCTATACTCCTTCTGATACAATCACCCAATTTTTCCATGGCTCGTGATAAATCAGCTTTAGGAATATTCTTGAATTTTCGGGTCACTGCTTCTTGAATCGTTTCAATGGTGGAAAATGGTACACCCTTGAGCTTTACCTTCAACTTTAGGAACAGGAAATAGTCCTGAGGACTCAAATCTGGTTGATTGGAGGATGGTCGAATACTGGAACCATTTTTTTGGCCAAAAATTGAGTGACAATCGCCGCGGTGTGTGCTGAAGCATTATCGTGCAGCAAGAAAAAAGACCGATCTCTTCACAAAACGGGCCTAAAGCGTGTTATTCTTTTACAGAGGCGATCTAAAACGTTTTTGTAGAATTTGGCATTAACAGTACTTCCCAGGGGCACAAATTATTTGTGTATAATTCCTTGGGAATCAAAAAAAAAAAAAAATTAACATGGTCTTGATTTTAGATTTTCAAAACCGAATTTTTTTTGGTCGTGGTGAATTTTCCCCAACCCACTGTACACTTTGCCGTTTGGTTTCCGGGTCATAGGCAAAATTCTAGCTCTCGTCACTCGTAATAATATTTTTTAAAACATTTGGAGTGTTGGTGACCATTTGAAGCAAGTCTTTCGCGTGATAAACACGTCTCTGTCGTTGTTCCATGGTTAGCGCATGAGGAACAAAGCGCGCGCAAAGATTTCTTTTCCCTAAATCTTCTCTAATAATTCGTTGAACAATCGTTTTTGGAATGCTAGTTAATCTTCCACTAACCTACAACCAGCGTTTCGATGTTCGTTCAAAACAGCTGAGACGCGATCAATGTTTTCGTCAGTTTTCATTGTGCTTGGTCTTCCATATCTTTGCTCGACATCAAACGACTACCTGACGGATAAAAAATGACTATGCCACCGAAATACAGTAGAACGGGACATAACTAACTCGCCATAAGCTTTGATCATCATTTGGAACGTTTCTGTAGCACTTTTTTTTAACTCAACACAACATTTTATTGCAATTCGTTGTTCAAGATTGTTTTTTATATGGGAATTATAACTACGATCACAAACATAAATTCACGAAAGATACAATTATACTGCTAAAAATTATCTTTTACACGTGAACCTTTGTACGAATGATTATAAGTGTTATCGTAATAACTTCCCAGAATTTCATAATTATCTAGATACTAGAATTAATTTTAGAATGGTTATAGAAACTTATGAGACGCACTTTGTAAATGTACTTTGTTCATAAAAACAATTAATTTGAAAACAAATGTGGAGTAGGTTGTAGAAGAATTATTAACCATTCTAATTTCCTTGAAAACCCACCATAAGCTGAATTATTTAAATGTAACTGACTCAAAATATGCAATATTTTAAAATATGTATTTATTTATGTATTTCAGTTGGGAAAATTCCTCAAGGAAAGAAACATACCGTTGCACTTGGACGGAGCGAGAGTGTTCAATGCAGCAGTAAGTCTCGGTGTGCCCGTCAGCCGTATAGTGAAACACTGCGATTCCGTGACATTTTGCTTGAGCAAAGGTCTAGGAGCGCCCATTGGTTCCGTGTTGGTCGGATCAAATACCTTCATTGAAAAGTAATTACAATATTTATACACTCTTCGGTACTATGCTTTCCTGCCTACTGTAAATGCGCACACTAGTGTCTGCAGTGAAGTACTGGAGTACTATATAATCTAACCAATCACTACTAAAGGAAATATATCTCCTGTCTAAAGTAATTAATTATTTTGTTATGTTTGTAAATACAATGTTAACTTAAAATAATTATTATCACGGCTGCAAACGCGTTACATAAAATATTTCGAAAAGTCATTTTTACTGCATGTATATACTTGCAATCTAACCGGATATCATATTTCTTAATCATTATCAACTTCTCCCCTCCCATCAGAGTTCGGGGTATATTCTACAGATATCGTTACGTATATATTCATAATATTGTGATTGATTGTAGAGCCAGAAGAGTAAGGAAAGTCTTGGGTGGAGCAATGCGACAAGCCGGAATCGTGGCCGCAGCAGGTGTGTACGCCTTGGACAACTGTGTAGAAAGATTAGCTGACGATCACAGTAATGTCAAAAAAATTGCTCACGGTACGTTGTATCGCATAATATTTATTTTAATCATTTTTTAATATGACACCGACACTTAAATAATATGGTGTAACTGTATAGTCATATGCGTGTACACGGGTGCAGTACATGCAGCCAAGGCTGCATCTGCTCTTTCTGAGATTTTGTTAAGGACTTCTATATACAGTCCTTAAGTCTTTTGGCAGACGAAACAATTTTTTTGTTTTTCTATTTGCTCGTGGTATGATTATAAGATTAATGTATTATCTATTAACCTCGATACGATTCTACTTTTAAAATTGTTTGTACTAACAAATATACAATGTATCGATTGGCGAAGTTTACCGAGTGTTCTTTAGTGATTCGCTTGATTGGTGACTCCGCGCACGCCTGCGTGTAAAATATATTGCAACTCACAGACATGGTGTTTGTATACTAAGACATTTTGAAAATGTTAAATTTATAGTATCATAGTGTATCACATCTGGAAAATTCAGTGTAACTATTGAATATTAATGTTTAAATGTTTAACACTTATTGGTAACACTTACTGGCCAAATAATTTATGATCTTAGTATGCAATATATTATAACATACATTTATAATTGCTAATTCTATAAAGTTCTTCAGATATTTTTAAGTTTTACACAGTTATTTGTGAGTTATATCATATAATTTATCTATATACTGTTGAACCACAAATGTATGTGCCCCCACAAAAAATTTAGAATTGTAGAGTTTTTCAAACTTTCTAGGTATACTGCTATTACCTATCTTATTATTACATATGATTACATGATATTATGTACACACTCTTGTTACAGCCATCCAACAGACGGGTAGTCCTTTTGTGACTGTCAATCCGAACTCCCTTGACACAAATATTCTATTGGTGAATATTACATCACCCAATTTCGACGCGAAAGATTTTGCTTCAGAGCTATTCAAGGTAATTATTATACATACATTGAATTCAGATTTGCTATATTGTACGTTTGTAAGACAGAGGCAACACATGCGGGTAAAGCGTCCTCTTAGATCTCTGGATCATTTACTAATCCCAATTATAATTCCGGCATAGTTGCGGTCAATACTTTTTTAGTGATAAATTCATCATGCATAAAGCATCGAGTCTTTCGTCAGTCATGGTAGATCGTAACCTAGTCTTAACCCTCCGCAACATGCTGAAGGTCCGCTCAGCTGTACAAGTAGTACCGGGAAGCTAAGGCCAATATAAGTTGCCGAAAACACTGATGGATAAAATATTTCTGATTCTATCAGTATATCTGTTATCGGCAATATGGATAATTCAGATATATTTTAAAATGCCTAGGCTTAGTGCAAATTGATGACCCATTTTAGGCAATATAAATAAAACGTATAATTTTCAATATTATTTTACAAAATACCTAGGCATTTTGCAAAATGCTAATTTTTTTTTAAACAAAGTACAAAACATTTTATTATATATTATATTACTTTACATCACTTTCGGTACTTGTCTAATATGCTACCTACCACTACTTCATTGGTGTAGTACGTTACTTACCGTAAAATGATACCTAGACACCAAAAAACGTTAACTGATTAATAACAAATTAACAACAATATTAATAACAATTTATTACTAAATAATTTATTAATTTATCGTTGTCAAGTACTTTATAATATTTCTAACCATATTAAATGTCATTATTTAATTTTATACATTATATACTATTTTTACATTATCCCAGAAAACTTTTAGTAAGTCGTGTTGGGTATTAATGGACTGCCACCATTCTTCTATTAATTGTCGGTCTAACAAATCTGTTGCTCCTTGAGTTTTAATTCTGTATTTAGTTTTAAAAAAAATGTATTTATTTTTTTTTAAATAAAGAAAAACTCACAATGATTAGGACACATATGCGAACACAAGACAGACACAATAATAATATATCTAGAAATAAGTTATCATGGGTCTTGGTGGATCAGATATCATAATAGCTATTAAGCTATAATTTTGTACAACTATTATAATATGTTATTTATCCTAATGACTCAAATGTACTTTCCCACAGTAAAATGAAATAAAAGAAAAATTACTACGGTAGGTAGCATATTAGACGAGTACCTCACTTTCTGATAATTTCTACAACGCTTCGAATATTATATTAATATTATATTTAAATATTTGTATAATTTTATATTTGGTTGTCCAACGCGTTTCGCAGAATAGAGATATGGTTGGAATGTATTTTCTTCTCAGAGGACTATCTCCGAAAAAATGTATTGAATCTTTTACTCTTCCAACCGAAGTACGAATTTCGAAAAGATCACTCAAATCATTAATAACTAAATTCAACTTATAAGAACTATAATGAAAAAAGTTTGTGTTTGGATATTTATCTTCAATTCGTTTTCTAACTCCATTTATTTTTTCGCCGTAGGAGAACATCCGTCATACGCTTGACTGACCACTTTTTATAGATGAAATCCAAATTTTATGGGTGAGCAGAATTTATTCAGATATAGTTTCAGCGTACAAATATTGCAATGGTGCAAAGCCTAAAAATTCTTTCTTTATACAGAATTCACCGGTTGACATTTTGTGCACTCCTAAGGAAATCTGTTCTGTACCGGTCACTTGATTCATCAACAATGACGGAAAATAGCTGGCTTTCTTTTACATCTTTAATTATATGTTCTAGTCATTGTTGGGACTTATCTAGATGAAAATATTATTATCTATTATCTTATCAAGATTAAATTCTACTGGTCATCTTTGTTTTTATCTTAAATGAAAAATGCAGTTATCTATTTTAATTTATCTAGATAATTTTACCATTTTTAATAGATTTTTCCAAAAAATCATTGGTTATTTTTATGACAAATCATACATTTATCAAAATTCTCATCATCTATTTCGTCGTATTTTTGTTTATCTTCTGTTATTGGTACGTGGTGTTATGGCTATGAAAGAAAAAGTTTCAATGATTACCCTTAAAAAGGCTTACTTTTTTTTGTATTTGGTCTTATATGTACTACTCAAAAATAAGCCTGAATAAATTGTGATTCTTAAAACATTATAATTACAAGACTCTCGAGAACTTCTTGAACATTTTTGTCTATACAATCTAAAGTATTTATTCCTTGCTTCAGCAGCTTTCTCAGATAATTTACATATAGGATACAATCACATGTGATAGAACTGTAGCCCCTTGAATTAAAGTTTTGTGTATTGTGAGTAACATTTGGTGTCAATTATATAATTCCCCATAAGATTTTATATAATTTAATAATTAATAATAAGTGAATGGATAAATAAATAAAAAAATAGTTTGTATACTATAAATAGTATGTGGTATATATATATATATATTTTATGGTAATTTAATTAATCAATAAATAAATACTTAGCCTGGAGTATTATTATATTTGTAAAGTACAATCAGTTTCAAATTAAAAAATTCATCGTTAGGTACATCAAAAGTCAATAAAATTACAACTTATTAATCATATAACTTAACTTAAGTTGCAATTTTATTGACTTTATATGTACCCGACAATATTGAAACCGGTCGTACTTATTTCTATATATAAACAATTTGTTTCTTTATTTATATATCAATTTACAAGTATTAACTATTTAATAATTTTTATATTTTTATTTGATTTTTTTTTTTTATTATTTTACTATTAAATAATTGGCTATAATTATAATTTCAATCAATCTCTATGACGAAAAGTTTAAAATACAGGACTGGTAGATGAGTATGGAAATAATGAAGAAATTCGGCTTCATATCAGAATAAATTCAGTTTTAGCTCATATTTCACTTAAAGATATTGATGAAGGTTGGCTTATAATCATCAAAATCAGTCCTAATAATAAAAAACTTCGGATTTTTTTACAACTATTTTGTAGAACAGTGACTCGAAAATGCAATTATTTCCAAATAAATATGGATTTGTTACCAAAAAAGAAATAGGACAAATATTGTTATTGAAGGTTGGTATAGCAGATTGAATAAACAAATGAATAGGCTTTAATCAATTATTTTTAGTTCTGTTTAAATGTCTTAAATTAGAAGCTGAGTATGGAGAATTGATATTTAATCAAGATTTTTTGAACATGGAAGGAAAAAATGGAAAAAATGTTACAGTGAACTCAACAATAGAATTTATAAGACATTACATTTATACGAAGATGACAAGGACTTGAAAAAATGTCTATAAATTATTTCTTTCATCCAAAATCTTGTAAAAAATAAAATTAATAATTAATATAATAAAATAAATTTTAATTAAGTCTACAAATTAATAATTACATAACAACAATAACAACTAAACAAATTAATAATATCAGTTTTTGTTTGTAATGAGATTATTTCATAGATATAAAAAAAATAAGTTACCGCAAATGTCACCAAAAAGGTATTAACCGCAACTGTGCCGACACCCCCGATTATATGTATTCCCTATTCTCACAACATGCTTATACGACCATAAATTTTTCAGGTAGACACAGATGCACACGATACTATTTTGAACAAGATACGTTCAACGACTGTAAGGATATCACAGATAAATGACACCGCTGTGAGAATCGTATTGCACAAGAACATTACCCAAAATGACGTTGCTTTGGTAATTGAAAAGATAAAATATGTCATTGGAATGATTGAACCGGTAGATAATCATAATTCATCGGTCTAGTCGGTATTTTGTACGTGTATTACGATGAAGGGTCGTCAAATTTTCAAGAACTTGAATTAAAATTTCCTCTAAGATGCTTAGCAGACTCGAACGTTTATTTCAATAAAATTATTTTAGAACTTTTGAAATTACAAAATTATAATAATAATAATTTTAAACTTAACATTTAATTATACATCGTTGTGCGTTTTTATATAGTATTATTTTTGACATCATTATTGAATATATTGAATATTTTTAATATTTCTAAACCGTTAATTTTACGGTATTAACTATTATAAAAAACTAATTTTAAAATTTTAAAAAAATGTTAAACAATGAAACTTTAAGTGCCTACCTATATAAAATAATACACGTTAGATAACATTTGTTCTTCTGCACAAAACAATATGGATTTAAGTCGGGATTCGCTTTATTGTTAGAGATAAATAATTTTTTTTGTGTTAATTATTAACACAAACATAAATTTTACCTACAAAATCATTGTATAACCATGACGTAAACTATAATGTTCACAAAGAAATTTTTTGGTCCATCAAATAAACATAAACAAGAAATCACAAAGATAATTTATAATTTCAAAGATTCTAAGCCAATTTTATAAAACTTATCACCTAACTAAATGTATTCCTGGTATGCATCGACGCAATTAGTGTTCTCTCAGATTTTTAAATAATTCCATTCAAATGTTGTTACAATATCACGTTGTCAAATCATTTAGCACACCTATTAATATTTGTATTTATCATTATCGTCAATATTAACGCGTTCACTGGCTCACTATAGACGATTAAGTGAAAATACATAAATAAAACGATACAATTTTTAATTTTCATTGGTTTCAGAGCAATTATTATAATATGAAATTTCCTGGTAATATAAGTCTGATAGCAGTAATATCATACCTTTCTCCAGGGATGATTCATGTGTCATAATATAATAACACCTAGGGTGAATGCATGGCTTCCAATTATTTTTCTTTACCACACTAAAGGTACGGTCTGCAAGGCGCGACATGTCACCGCGACCGATGGCTATGAACGGTCGCCGCGACAAGTGTGGTTTCCAAGATGCGACATGTCACGACGATAATATAATTTTTTTCTGCCAATTATCACAAACAGAAATATTGTCAGTTCGGTTCTAAGTCTATTCAAGCGTGTACGCAGTACGCACTAGCCATTACAAGAGTATATTTTAAATTCTGAAATTTAAATAATAATAATTAATAACAATGGATGAATTGATTTTTAATAATAATAATATTTTAACTGTGCTATTGATAGATGAGGATGATGATGACGATTAATTTCAGAATCATTTATTTTATATTTATTGAATAGGTTATATATTAGTTATTTTATTTACCAGGTTTTCCAATTTTAATCGATATATGGTTCCATATATTATCTTTTATTATAATATTTTTGTAATCCGTAGCTCCTATATTGTATAATATAGGACTATTTTGCACCTCTTGGACCAATATTTCGTCATCAGACAGCGAAAATGTAACTTTTGACATGGTGTCGTCGTGATGGGTCGCGTGTACACTGCTTCTGCAGCAGTAATGTTGTCGGCCGCGGCGACCAAAAGTTGGCACGCCGTGACCTGTCGCGTCTGGCAGACCAGATTATACGATTTCCGTGAAAACATACATTTACGACGTGTCGCGGCGACATGTCGCGCCTTGCAGACCGTACCTTAAAGGTTAGGTTAGGTTAGGTTATTAGGAAAATTATTTCGGCATCAATACAACTTGTTTAGGTGCATAAGTTATAATATGATTAGTTTGTCACTTCGATATAATAAATACATTTTTAATTATTTTCCGCTTTATTGAATTAAAATTATAATATTTATTTTGTCGACGATCTGAAAATGTAATGTGCTTAATTTTATAAAACTATAAAATCGTACCTAGTTTTAAATATAGATATTTAAATAGAAAATAAATATGTAATTTAGTAAATGTATAGTACAATATAATTGTATAAGTATAATATTATAATACTTATGGTTTGTTTTTTGTGATATTGAAAACAATAAGAACCTATTTGAACATTCTTTTATAACCGTCTCTTAATTTCCCTCCATCCCAAAAATGTCAGAATATTATCGCAAATAATGAATCTATGAATGAGCTGACAAGGCAATATTTTTATAGGAATTTCTAATCTGGATTTCAAAGAAAGATGTATTGCTACGGCCACACCGCCAAACCCATCTGGTCGATCTGATCTGTGGATTCTAAAGGAAGGGATATTTATATAACGGGAGGGGATGAGCCAATTTTCGGAGAGTATTGCAACAAGGCAATTTTGTGCAAAAAGAAGGTATATAAGAGAAGGGAGACGAGCTGATAAGCTTCTTACATTCCACTGTAAAATATTAAGATTGTTGTCAAAAATGTTATTATTTACATTAGAAGACATTATGCTTGCGTTAAAAAAAAAAAAAAAAAAATAGGAGGTTGCTTAGGAGAATGTTTGAAGTTGGGTGTAGCTAGTAAAGAAAATAGAGAAGATTCAATTAAGGACTGAAAAGCAGAAGAGGAGAAAGAGGAGGATAGAGAGGGAGAGTTAATCAGAGTTTCGGAAAGTTTTAAGGATAAAGTATGTACCCAAGAAAAATCGTTAGAGTTATTCTCCATAGAGTTATGTTGATTAGATATATTTTCTAAATAACTTCCATTAGGGGAAGAAAAGAAAGGTTCAGTGGATGAGACATTTCTATTTTTATTCGACGTAGTATAAGATTTTTGTTTAGGTTTTCTAGAATTAAAAAAATGATGGCTTTCGTTTAAGTTAGGAAAATTGTCCTCATCAAGGGGCATATTTGGTTTCAAAATATTGGGATTTGGAAGCTGACTATTTACTACATCGGTGTATTTAAAAGCAGAGGTATAATATTTATTTTTCTTAAATTCTAAAGCATCTTTATATGATAAATTTTCAGTAGCCATGATTTTTTTTATAGCTTTTTACGTTGATCATTCCTGACAGCTACGATCTGTAGCAACAAGTGCGAGTTTACAGAAGAGACAAGTTGGGTCTGTGGTATGGATGGATGGGCAATCCGTGATAGAATGTTTGAAAACACCGCAATGACTGCAACGAGGATCGCTGCGACAGAATTTTTGGGTATGCCCATAACGTAGGCATCAATTACATTGTACCGGAGAGCAAATGCTTTGATGGACGTCGAAGATCATATTGTAGACCGAAATATATTGAGGTAGTTTAGGAGACAAAAATTTGAGTTCAACGATATGTGTGGGAACTATATTACCATCTTTTTTGATCGATATACGTTTGAAGCTTACGATTGGGAAAGATGATTGAACACCGTCGAGGAAATAAAACTCTGAGACGTCTGAATCGAGTTTAATGATACCAAAAGAGTATATGAGGTTCGAAGGAATATTAGCTGTAAAGCCATGTTCGCTTAAAACATCGGAAGTCAAACAGAGATTACCAATCGAAATCGAGTCGAAGATAATCTTAATTTTTTTTTGCGCCGGCGGGTTTGATGTTGATTATACCGGTGAAATTAGTGGAGAAAAATTTGGCTGCTTTAATCGGATGCCAATTACCTAAATTTTTATTAACATCGGTGCATTCAATAAGTATCATGACAGGACCGTTATACAGCAGTGAAGGTCTGTTGTGTTGATTGAGACGACATAATAATATCATTTTGGTTATCAGTGGAATACGTAGTATTAGTAATTGGCGTTGAAATCGCACCAGAACCGGAGTGCGATGTACGATCATTAAAATTATCAGAAGATAGTCTGTTGTTAATGATCGAGTCATGCGACGTACTGTTTTCCGTAGATAAGAGATTATTATAATCGAAGGCCGAAGTATTTAACATCGGAGTGTTGTTTAAAATTTGTTGAAATTCAGGGGATTTAGGTGAGAGTGAGTTGGCTTTTGACTTACATTTTTTTTTTAAGATGACAGGTGTATAGCTGGGGTCAGGCGCACGAATAGAAGGCAAAATAGATTTCACTTTGTTTGGAGCAGGTGATTTACCCGACCGCGAGTCGCCGCCCGAAAACGACGACATATGAAGGTAATTAAAATACACTAATGATATAGATACAATAAATATAAATAATAGCTGCGATTAGAGTAGAAGGAGGAACACAACCGAACACTACGACAGCTGAAACGCGAATGGATGACCATTATAAAACAAAAGGTATTATTTTGCACCCAAAAAATGACACGACTGCGGTCGAAATTTAAAGAAACGTTGCCAAGTTGTGTGATGCAGTTTATTAATATAATAATATATAATATAAACATTTAAAGTTAAAAATTTATATTTTTTTCCTCCTGTAATGACAACTAATTTTTTTTAAATATTGTATCACGTTTTGGTGATTTTTATAATCATTATAGATCTGAATAGTTAGGTTGATTCTATCTAAATCTTTTTTTGCCACCGATTTTTCTCGACCTTTGTTTATGGATGAAATAATTGTCTCAGTTTCACCTTGAGTTTCTTTTAAACTTCTTTAATTTAATTTCTTCTAACTGCAGTATTTAACAAAAATGACTTGTAACTGCAAACTACACTTAATACGCTCAGAATTTCCACATTCTCACTTTATCAAAGTTTTATTTATAAAATTGGCAACATGTGTCGCAGTAGTGTAAGGATCGTTTCACACTTCACGGTTTTGACCGTACGGCAAAAATCCGGACGGTAATAACCGGATCATTGGCTCTTTACACATTTTACGGTTTTGAATGTACGGTAAAACACGATTTATGTACGGTTTTTATGCTTAGTATACTATTGTACAGGTTTAGTTTTATAAGAACACCCAAATCGCGCGTTGTTATAATGAATAACAAACAAATTATTGCATTATGGTTATACAATCGTCGCCGCAAAAGAAAACGAAAAAATCGTATTTTTTGGGTACATTCTATTAATGCTCGGAGAGAGGGAGTAGGATTATTTTATAATTTATTTAATGACTTAAGAAATGATGAAAATAAGTTTTTTAGTTGTTTCCGTATGTCAAGAGCTTCTTTTGATGTATTATATGAAAAACTCAAGGATAAGCAACACTGGTCTTTCTTCACGAGAATAATTAAAAATTCTACATTGAATTCCGCCATTATTTAAACAATATGTTACTGTAAGTTTAATCATAAATTTAAGTGATCGTGTCTGATCGAATTCTGCCTTACGAATAAAATCGTATAATGTGAAAACATGCATTTGGTCACGTATGTCACTAAGCTTATCACGCCGTCCGGCTGCCGAATACTGTAGTAGTCCAGGCAAATTAGACTCAATTTTGACAAATAACGGCAAAAAAAGCAAGAAAGCTAAATTTTGGTATACACCTTTATTGAAGGATACTAAGTAATATACTAAAAGTCCCTTAAGATTTTATGACCACTATCTCCGCTAGAGTGCGCTTTGTACAAGAAAAATCAGTTTTTCTCAAATAACTCGATTATTTTTTTTAAGATTATAAGAAAAATATCTATATACTAAATTATAGAAGAGGTAATTACCTATAAAAAATTTACTAACATCATATTATGTAAGAACAATATTTACCTTGATAATCAGGGCCGGCCCTAGTTTTTGTAGGGCCCCGGATATAATAATTTTCAATGTCTTTTTTTACTCCTACCCAGATATATTTAATATGTATTTCAGTCTAATTAATATATTTTTTCTTTTTTCTTTTTTGACTTTACACGAGACTTCTCAGTTAGACCCAGTGATCTCCATATACCAAAAAAAAAAAAAAAAAAATAAATAAATAAATAAAAAAAAATATATACCTATTTATTATTAGGTATTTTATTCTATTGGAATATAATAAATAATTAAAATCAAATATTCTATACACTGTTTTATCATGGAAAGTAAATATATAATAGACATGATTAATTATTTTTATCATAATATAAATATTATATAAATTATGGGCAGCGCAAGGAGTGAAAAATGCTCGAGGATTCGAAATTGAACTTCATAATATTTTCCTGTCATGTTCGATCCGTTGCCATAAGCCTGACCTCAGCCATTTTCAATTTTCGATATTTATTTTATATAATTTAAGTTGTGTGATCAGAATTTCAGACAAATTTAAACCGGTAGTAGAATCGATCGTTACAAAATCTAAAAAATATTCTTGTATGTAATATTCTTGGTGTACTGTATTCATTTTCTTCATCCATAAGTACTATCCGCAAAAGAATAGCAAGTTGCGCACTGTGTCCAATATCTGGAGTGCAATCCATTATGACCGTAAAATACTTTACAGACTGTATGTTTTTTATTATTTTTTGCTTGATTTCATTGGTCATCATATTAATAATTTCGTCTTGTATTCTATGATCTAGATAATGGACATGCGTTTCATTAGTTTGAATTCTGTTAACGTGTTCCTTTATTACTGGATCAAATTTCGCCAACATTTCTATTAAGCCAAGAAATTTCCCATTACTTTTAGAGTAAAGTACATTTGATAAACCTCGAAATGCATCATTATTAGCAGCTAAATAATGAATGACTGATAAAATTCTGTTCAGTACATTTGTTCAATGAATTTTCTCCTCAATAATAGATAAATGTTATCGATTAACTGATTTTTCTTTTCAAAATTTTTTTTTTTTAATTCTGTCCAGGCTTCAATACATTTAAAATGCTGAACAGAACGCTCATGAGTTATAAGTTTCTCAGGCAAGTGTTTCCAGTCATTTGTTCCGATAGTACTTAGATGGTTGAGGTGGGGATTTTCACAAGAGAAAAGCTTACATTTATAACAAAATACGCAATTTTTCGTAATAAAATAAACAAGCAAAACTCTATCAGTTTTTCACCATTAATTAAAATTCTTTTATATAAGTTTTTGGTAAATTTTCGTTTAGTGCCATCATCTTGAAGAATCGTTGGAAACTCATAATCCATTACGCGTATTGGTCCTAACTTTATTATATCATATCTTATTTGATTGTCTATATCGCTTGGCCAGTTTCCAGGGTCACCCCATTTATGTGATTGACTTTTTAAGCTATTATCATTATCAATGACATTTTTTCCAATTAACTTATTGTTATTCTCTAAAATATTGTTTCAGTTGAATTTTTATTAATATCTATGATAGGCGGAGCGTTATCTAAATATAAAGAACTTGATTATTTTGGATGTACAGTAATTTCGAGATCTTCATTTTTTAGATAAGGTTAAAAATTTGTGCATGGAACCCCGGTGTTTCTGTATCAACTCCTCAGCCTTTCGTTTTTTTTCTCACTTTACGTTTCCCAAATCATATTTTCTAAACTTATCACGTTCTCGACCAGTCATTTTTTTTTTTTACTTTCAATTATAACCAAAACTAACCAACAAGCCTATCAATTAAAAATGTATCAATTATTTATTATTTATATTAAGAGGATATTAGCGCACTGTTTGTTTTCTATATCTAGCCTATGCGCAACATAGACAAAATGCATTTACGTATTATACAGAACCATTTTTTTTTTTTTTATGTTTCTGAGTAATCGTAGAATAAAATAACTCATCAATAAAAGCGAATATTAATATTGAGGACATGATATCGATTTGTCTAAATGACTCTGTGTAATGCGTATTATACAGGAGCGGTAATCTACATTCTACAATAATGTATTTTTAAAAACTGTACTTATATGCGTTTACATTATTACACGTTATTCTATTGTCTATACCCGGGGTGGACAACTCGCGCCTCGTGTCATAGTCGTATATCGCTCACATCTTATTAAAAAAAAAAAAAAAAAAAACAATATTAATATTAACGATAAAATACGAATCATAAAAATTATAAAATTTGTTTTTTAACATTTTTGCTCTTGATATTATTGTATTTATACATGTGGCTCATGGACGTATTTATGTTGGCCACCCCTGTTCTATATATAGGTACATCCAATCTACTACTTTTCAACTACTTATTTTGAACGATAACCATGTCCATAACAGTATTCAATCAGAGAATAATAATCATAATAGATAAAAATAACTAAATAATATAGCTTAAAAAAGGAAAGTAATATTACATTATTTTAAATAATTATACTTAAAGTTGTATTCTCTCAACTGACAATTCCATTACCACCATTTATGTTTAAGGCTTTTGAAATTGTGTCAAAAACGAAATTAAACAATGTATATTGCAATTTATTAAAAATAACTTATACACACAAAACACAAACATCATATCATTGGAACGAGTGTAGGTCATGGTATGAAATTTAGGAATACTAAACTTTAAGCCTAGTCCCCGGGTCCAATGAGCTACAGCATCAAGATCATGTTATAAAAGTTTACAATCATCAGTGGTGTCGATACGGAGAAAGAGTTTTATATCATCAGCAAACAACAGAAGTTCGCTGTGCTGTATCACATCTTTGATGCCATTAATAAAGAGTGCAAAAAGAACGGGAGATAGATGTCCACCTTGGGGTACACCAGAAGTAACACTAGTTGGGTTGGAACAGAAGCCATTTATCTTGACAACCTGTTTCCTCTCAGACAAATTTGAACTGAACCAAGATAATAGAGGCTCACTAAACCCAAGATTACACAGAACGCTCATTAATGCACGATGGTCCATGCGATCAAAGACCTTCGCAAAGTCCAAATAAACGGATTCAACCTGTGAATGCTTACTGAAGGCCACAAAGACGTACTCAGTAAAAATTAAATAACAAGTTGTAACAGAACGCCCAGGGCGAAAGCAGTGTTGTTCATCGATAATGATTTTATTAATGGGCCTATGTATGGACTTCAAAATTAATGACTCCAGTAGTTTGACAAGGTGACTGATGTTACTGATTGGCCTGTAATTTATGACGTCCGTAATATCACCTGACTTAAAGATCGAAGTAACCGAGCTGAACTTCCAAATATCAGGAAATACACCTTCAGATAATGATTTATTATAAATGAGAAATAGTGAAAAACACAAACCTAAAGACAGACCTAAGGTTGTAAATAAAAAAACCTGAGACCCTATCTTGACCGACCGATTTAGTAAGACGCAGTTTGACAAAGCTTGACTCAACATCAGAAAGACTAATATTACATGAAGCAAGAAGATTATGTGGTAGTCCGCGTGGACCACAGGAATCAATATTTAAGCTTCGAGGGGAAAAAACTGAACTAAAATGTTTAGAAAAAAGCTCGCACATAGTATTTCTATCGGTACTGGAAATACCATTAAAATTGACGATAGTAGGCAAGTTGGAACCTTTTTTATTTTTCCACACAAAATCCCAAAAAGATTTGGGATTGGCACAAAAAGACGTTTCAACTTGTTTAATATAGTTATCATAGCATTTCTTGGAAAGGAACTTATACTGGGCTCGAAGGTAAGAAAAAATGGAGTAGTCAAATGGGACATCGTGGCTCTGTAAGCAGCATGGGCTTTTATTTTTTGAATGGTCAGCCTTTTAAGGTCATTGGAGAACCACAGGGGGAACCTGGACTTATTGAACATGACCTGAGGCACAAAATGAATGATACAAAAATGAAGAGCATCATATAAGGCGTTAGTGGATTCATTAAAATTGCGATTTTTGAAGGTAAGTCACTTGAGACACGGTGTATACGCCCTTAAAAAGTAGGGTAGGCAACAAAGCTTGCACTGATGTAGAGGACGATATCAAATTGTGGAATAAAGATGACCTTGACACGTGCCGGTTCGATAAAATTATCAAATTAGATAACGTCGCGTAGTGAGTGAAATAAGAAATCCCGGTCGGTATTAAATTTTGGGGAAATGTATTGAACAGACTGACTCCAAATCGACACCAGTCTGACACATGCACTTTTTAAGATCTTTGGAGTGTACGAACGCAAAAAAACGAATTAATATTACCGGAGAAAACTCATAGAGAACACAGAGTACATTATAACCGAAATTAGTTCGGAATACTTTTTTTTTATAATGTTATTTTTATAATTGTTGAACAGATGTGCAAGTAGGTACCTAAATTAAATGACAGGCAGAGCGTTGCAATTACATATTATATAGTATAGATTCTATATTTCTACGTATGCGATTTGATCAAAAATTCAGAAAGAACAAAATCAATTTGTTAAACGAAATTGACTAATCAACTATTATTAAAAATGATCGAAATATCATAAGTTTTGAGTTTTATTTTGATTATTTTTTTTTTTAACTAAAAAAAATGACACGATTGAAACTGTTAAAAATCAAAATTGATTACTGGAAATAGTCAAAATGTTAGAAGTATAAATTATAGGTATCTATCTGAGCTCATTTCGATTAAAAATGATATCGGTATGTACAAGACCTTAATATAATAAAGTAAATTGTGTAGAATACATCTTGAAGTACAATCAATTTAATAACAGTAGTACCTATAATAAATTAAAATTAAATTATTCATACCTTTTTATAAAATGTAAAAATCGTAAAATTAATTATCAAGGCGATCACAACAAACTTCCTTCGAGTCTTCAACGTCTTAACTCTAAATGTCAAATATTCAAAAGTGAAATGATTGCAGATCGGTATCGTCGGGTCGTATTGTTTTAAAATTACATTTACAACGAAGAAAAATAAAACAAAATAATTCACTGATTACTTACTATCGTAAATCGGCCGTCAGCTCTCTGATACGATAGCCGATAATACATTTTTGCATCGACTGTCGAATAGATATTATTAGAACTATTATAAACCATAACGAGCATAACGCTATTTATAAATATTATCATGGCATTTGCATTTGTACAAAATACAATAAATACTACAAAAACATATAACTTTAACTCTATGATATATTTTTTTTCAATTTAACTATATATATATATATATATATATATATACCTCGCTCTCATGCCTTAAGCGCGGGGCCCTAAAATTCGCGCGTGGCCTAGGAAAAATGTCCCAGTTGACCTACCCTAGGGCCGGTCCTGTACTTATGCACAAGCATCTATAGAAAATCATATGAGACCTAAAATTATTTATATTGATTTTGAAAAGACTATTCACGTGGCAGTATCTAAAATTTGGTCTCAATCTAAATTAAAATTATGTAGATTTCACTTAGGACAGGTGTGGTAGAGAAAAATCCAATCTATAGGTCTCTCAGATAACTAAAAATAAAGGTTCAGATTTTGGGAAAATATTGAAATACTTTTTCGGCTTACCTTTATTGCCATCTTATGTATAATACAAAACGTTAAACAATAAAACTAGTACATGAAAAAATTGATGAATTAATTTATGACTTAGCATAAAAGGTGTTCTTGACGCTCTTGATAAGTGCAATAAAGACCTATTTCCAAATGTTTTTAAACTCCTTCAAATATTTGCAACATTGCCAGTTACATCATGTAAACCTGAAAGAAGTTTTTCTACATTAAAACGAATAAAAACATATCTTAGAAATTCTATTGGCCAATTAAGACTTAATGTATTAGCATCTTTAAATATTCATCGTAAGTCGAAGTAACAGTAGAAGTAATACAAAAATTGTCATTCAATCAAAAACGACAAACGAATTTTATTTTATAATAAATTTTTTTTTTCATTATTATATATTGACCATACAGACCATACTAACCAGTGATAGGAATTATTCGAATTCGAATAGGTCTAGCGTAAATAATTCGAATATTCCATCATTTGAATATCAGTATTCGATGCTACAATACAATACGTAACGAAAATTATTTGTTTAAGTTTTCGCTTAACACAAAACGTTTAATAATAGGTATTGTAGCATCGAATACTGATAATAATATTCGAATATTCGTATTATTTACGACGGGGCTATTCGAATTCGGATATTCGAATATACAATACATCTCTATTACAGACATTATGTATACATATTAATTAATTAAAATGAAAGTTTTAGTTTGTACGCATTATATATAATATTTAATATTTATAATTAACATCCTCCCCTTCAGAAAATCCTAATTACACCACTGGTCACCGTCACTATAGTGTTTAACGACGGCGCAACGAAAATACACATTTTCGGATATCCAATCAATTTTTCCAAGTTGCATTGAACATATAAACCTATTTCGAGACGTGATCAATTATAAAATTTATAAGTAAAAAGAAGTTTTATCTTATTTTTCACTAAATATGGACTAGGTCTTCAATCAAAATAATATATATTTATCGTTATGGGACATATAAACGTTATAAGCAATTGAGTGTTTAACCGCTATAAATAATTTAAACATTATTAAATTTAAGCGTTTAAAAAATTTTCCGTTTACCGTTATTGACAATTAAAACGTTATGAAAAATTTAGCGTTTTGCATTATTTAAATTAGTATAAAATTTGAAACGTTTTCAAATGTAGTAATACTATAAAATAAATCATAATTTTTGTTTCTTAATAAAATACCCATTACTTATATAAAAATTGTCTTGGTCTAAAAATTCTCGCGAGGGGGGCGATTGCCCCCATCGCCCCCCTAAAATACGCCACTCTATACAGGTTAGGTATGACACTGATATACACATATAGAAGTAACATTGCGTCAGAGGGTTTTCAGTTCGTGATAATTATTTTATAGCCTTTTTTTTTTTTTTAGTAAAACAGCAGTTTTTAAGATTTTAGCAAACAAACGAACGCTATTTCTTTAAATAACAGTAAGATAAGATAAGTTAAGATTGAGCAATATTTTTAACCATACCTGTATATTCTATTTAATGTTTGAACTTTTGAAGTATAAAATGGGAAGGAAATTGTTGCTGATTGAATATATTATAATCATTTTAAAAGTTAATTTAACAAAGTTGTATTATCATGAAAGCATGCAGGAACTAATTTGTATGTTACTTGTAGATAACTTGGGAATCAAGTTATATGTTACCTATAGATAATTGGGAACCAACTTGTAGTCATTTGATGTGGGATAGAGAAAAATGTAAAATTTATAATTCTTTGGAATAGCTGATTTCATTAGAATTTCATATTTTAATGCTGATGAATTTTTTTTTGTAACTTTTAACTATAAAAATGTGGGAAATTTTCATGGTGTTAATCGCCAAAACAAGATTTAACATTCAAATATTCATATAGTTTTTTTTAAATAATACACTTCTTTTTTTCTAACCAGTTGGAGATTTAATGAAGAACTAGCTAGATATTATATTTTCAAATATCTATAAATTGCTTAACAAAATGATAGAAATTTATATTTATAAAGATTGATGATATAAGCATATTCAGTTAAAATGTCAAGTTTTTATGATAATTATTTTTTATCATATATATATATATATATTAATTATAATATCAAAAAATTGATTTTAAGTAACATCAATTTGCCGTTCTTTTGGAATTTTTAAAATTATTAAGAAAAACATCGAGAAATCTATAAAATATCCTCTTACCACATTTTAATGTGTTATATAATTATAGTTCTTTAAATATATGTAAATTTAATTTTAATTTGATTCAACTATAAAAATATAATTTTAATTATACAACCAGTTGCACTACACAAAATTAAATTACTATTTTCCTTTATAGAGAATTTTAAATAATTTTTATTGACAATAACAATTAATGTTTGAATACATGTTTTACTATTGTTAAATATGTAATATAAATCATTATATACCAGTTAATATAATAAAGTTATTTTTATATGTTTGTAAGAGTATATTTTTAAATGACTAATTAAAATGAAAAAATAAATGTTTAAATTAAATGTTCTCTAAGGATTCGGTACAAGGAGTTCAGGTGGTATCGTAGACTTTTCCCCTAGAAAAAAAAAAAATTAATTAATACAAATTCAAAATTAAATTAAATCATTAATCAGATAAATCTTGATAAATTATGGATCAATTGAATATATAAGAATAAAAATAATAAACTAATCATATAGATAATAGGTTAAATTAAAGTTAATATAATTTTTACACGAAAAGGATAATAACAAAAAAATAAAATTGAGTTGTCCTCACCACAATATTTAATTTCTTTTAAGTAATTAACTAAATATAATTTAAATTTTAACTGGAAAATTGATAATCTTTAAAATTATGTTTTTTAAATTTAAATTTATTTTTCTTTAAAGATTCTTTAATAAGATGAATACAATATTAAATGTAATATAAATATTAATGCTTAATTTAATTCATATCAAATAAATATTTTAAAAAAATGTACCATAGGTTAACTA
Source organism: Sipha flava (assembly GCF_003268045.1). NCBI lineage: Eukaryota > Metazoa > Arthropoda > Insecta > Hemiptera > Aphididae > Sipha > Sipha flava. Next base: position 1,025,653 of record NW_020272866.1, read on the forward strand.
ACATTTTAAAATTAATGTTAACTTAATTTTAGTTGAATATGTTATAAATTGATATTTTACATAAATTTATAATATTAAGTTCATATTTACATCAAATTGTGTGTATAGTAAATCTGTACAATATAATTGAAAACAACCTAATTATAACGGATATTTGAATTAACAAATTACCTACTAAGAAATTGGAAGCAAATTATAAGCATGGAAATAGTTTTGGTTAATATAATGTAATAAAAAAAAAAAAAAAATCAAAAACATAAATAAAACAAGATTTAAATATAATATATTAATTACATTTTATACTCATTGATAATTTGCAGAAAATTATATATTTTTTTATATTATTGCAATGTTTTAATATATAATTTATTTACCAAATATACAATTAAGTTGGTCAAATTGTATTATTTAGTTTATTTAAAAAAATTTCATTTAATTCTATATGTAACATACTTTCTAACATACTTTATCACAATATATATATATATATATATAAATAATAAGTACTTAATAATTCCACAATGTATAAGATATTATAACTATTACTACCTTTTCTTTATTTGTACTAAAAATTAATGTATATCAGGATAAATTAATCTTACCACTATCGTCATCTTCATTCTCATCATTATCTGAATCAAAAGTGTTATCAGGAATGTCATACAAACGAATGAGTGGCTGTAAATAAAATAATAATTTAATAAATTAACATTTACATTTACTAAAGTCAAACCGAATAATACAAACCTTATTTGGATCTTTCATTATAAGATATTTGCCATCCTTTTGTTTCATACACAAATCTATAATGCATCGTAATATTCCCCATGCATTATCCATGTTAAGATTTATTTGTGTGGCAAACTCAGTTGGCTTATATTGCTGTGTACCCAATATTACATGTTTTGATGAATCACGCACTTGTACACGACTAACATATCCAAACTTAATGTAATCCGATCCGGCCAATAAAGCTTGTACTGTCCATTTTGCTAACTTACAAGCATTGTTACGCAATTCAGTGGCTAAAACTCCTCCACGTTGTACATCCAATTTGTGACGCCAATCTACTCCACCAGATAACTATATTTTCAAGTAAAAATACACAAATTTTAATCATAAAAGAAAACTATTTAATAATTATTGTTATACCTTAGAATCCCATTCATTAAGTGCTTTGATAGTCAAAAACTGTAAATCTCCATTGGGAACTAATAATACTGAATCATGTTCACATCTAGCAACCAATACAATTCCATTATCCAAATCCCACTTGCGGTAACGATAAGCAACAGATGCTACTTCTCCATCAGTTTCATCATCAGAAACGAATGGATTGGGTTCATCAAACTTATACCGTGCTTCACCCTAAAATAATTATAATATTATACATAATTAAAGAGTTCTATTGAAACATTTTATTTATTAATAAAAAGAACTTACAGTTTTTAGTACTTGTTGAGAAAAATTATGGTTAATAAATGTAGCTTCCAATGCCAGATTTCTTGGAGAATTTAAACTATTTGCTTCTTCCGATGGAGGTTCAACAGCAGTCTCATTGACAGTAAGTAAATCTAAAATACAATTAAAAAAATAATCTTAAATCTTAAAAAAAAAAAAAAATCTTACCAAATTCGGTGTTATCTCTTTTGTCAAAGAATAATTTATCACCAACTTTTTCAATAACTATATCCCAGCTATAGTTAGATCGAGTACAACACATTAAGCAAGCTAATATAGCATCCGTAGCATAAACATTACCAACAGTTTTTACCAACTATAAACATGATAAAAAAAATTGTTAAATTAAAACAGTTTATAATTAAAATTATAGTAATAGACAGTTCTATAACAGTTCTTACAGAAATAAATATTATTCATTTTATATTTTTTTTACTAAAATCTGAACTTAATTTAAAGGTATAGTAAAAATAAAAAAAAAAAAAACATTGATTGTTTAATTTATTAAAAACAAATTAAATCAAAATTTTAATTCAAATTTAATAATACATCATAGAACTATTTTGAAAGTTAAATCATAATTTATTTTTGCATATGTTATAATTAGGGTTCGAATTTGAAGGCAATATAATCAATAAAAAAAAGCATTTTAAATGTGAAAGAAGGCTAAAAAAGGCATTTAATTTATATAAAAAGGCAATTAAAAAAATTACTTCAAAATTAAAGACTACCTAGTTAGTAATAAAAAAAATTCACTATCATGATCTTAGATAAGCTTCTTCAGTAAAATGTTGACAGTTTAGGCTTAAATACATAAATAATTATTGAAATTAAGATTATTAATAATTTTAAACATAACATCGACAATGCACATCTTCACAAGCTCTTACTGATTTTTACCAATAATAATTAAGCTGTTTAAAAAATTATTATTAAATCAATTGAAAATCAAACACAGAAAAGGTAATTATAAGTAAAAAAAGGCAAAAAAAAGGAAAAAGGTATTTATAAGAAAAAAGGCAAAAAAAAAAATACATCCATTGTCTTGGATATTAAATTAAACACATTTTAATATAAAAATTATTTTTCTATTATTATTAATAAAAAAAAGGCTTTTGCCTTCAAATCCAATCCTTAGTTATAAATATGAACTCATTCACATTAATTTGGTAATTATGAGTCAAGATATTGATTTATACACATTTTCCAAACATGTCTATTCTAATTCATCAATATAATAAACCTAGTATCAAACATAAAATCAAATCTAAAACTGCAACTATTTATATGAAAAATATTTCTTCTCTCTGCTTTCAATGAAACAGTAATAAAAATCATTACTTCAAATGGATTTAAGGGTAAGTTTACACTTTCATATATATATTACTATACAATCCATCAGCATTTGTAATGTAATTCTGGCTCGTTTAAAATAAATTAATGGTAATTTTAACTCTTTTTTTTTTCAGTGCCTTAGTTTGTACATGATTGTATTGAGAAATCTTATATTACTCTTAGAATTTCTGTGGCCCTGTTCGAAAAAGATCATTCAGTAAAGCAAAATTATATTCATAAAAAAAAAAAAATTTTCCGTTGTAATATTTTTTTGTGAATCTTGTACCTCAAAATATTACATATATAATAATTAACAATATTTATAGTGCGACAACTTTAATTCATATCAGAGTTATTATTGAGAAACTTAATTACAGGTGTCACTTACCGTAATATCACAACAGTTAATTGTTTAACATACATAATAACACTACCAATATATTTGCGTCAAATATGGTAAAAAAAACCAGCTGCCAAATGCATTCTTTGTGCAGGAGCTTCACAACATCATACAAAATATATCCAGTTTATAAAATGCTCTAACAAGAAAGGAAAAAAAATCTTTCTTTTACTCCTTGGACAATCAAAAGTGAGAATCTGGGAAGCCTAGCAATTCTAATTAATATCAATATCAACCAATAAACCACCTGACATATCTTTTGTTTCCATATTAATTAATGAACCAATAAAATCATTATTTATTTATTTATTTAATATTATCTCACCTATGTCTGTTCTAAATATATAAATTCATTTTTCTTGACCACTTCTACTCCATAATTATTATTATAATTTTCATACTCTCATTCCAATAGCACTTTATTTCTTAATATTGTATAATTTTTCATTATTTTACTATCTTAATATTTGTTATTAATTTTAGAATTAATGCACATACTACTACATAACATATTACAATATATAATCTATTTGTAGATATTAAATTATCAAGCTTAATAGCTTATACTAATATTAAATGAAAATAATATAAATATTAATATAATTATAATAATAACTGTTAAAACTAGGGCGCAGATGTTAATGCTCTAAAAATATCTTAAAATACCTTAGAAAAAATGCAATTATGACCTAAAAATGTAATTAAAGAAGTAAAAAAATGTATTAAAAACATGAAAAATTACCAAAAATGCACTGAACATTTTTTTATTTTCTTTGATCAATGCTTTCCACAAATGTAGATTGTTATCGTCATCGACTATTATACCATAATTTAATGACATAAAAATAACATAAGACGATAAAGTGTAGTTGTCAATAATATGATAAAAGAAAAATATTGAATAATTGAATTTTTTTTAATTTTTTCCAAAAATGCTTAATTTTTAAAAAATATGAAAATAATGTAAAAAGTAGTGATAATACCAAAAATGCATTAGAGAAGTAAATACAACAAAAAATGCAAGATAAAAATTGAATTATATGAATCTACATCACTTGAAACATATTTTTACCACACTAAGCATTACGTAAAGATTTAGAAAAAAAAAAAATGTATTTTGCATTGAAATCCGCGTCTAAGTTATAACATAAGTCAAAATAAATTTTACTAATATACTTACTTTTCTTATAATCGGATCATCAGTAGTAGTCACAGTATGGAAAAGCCTATCTACACGTTGCAAAGGCTTTTCATTTTTAACATTTATTCGATCATATGATTTATCATAGTATTCCAAAGAACCACAGCATACACTTAAATTTTTTTTTTTTAAAAATGTTAAAAATAATCAAGTTTGGTTATTAAACAAATTATTTAAACTTACAGATCTTCTGGCTCTTTAACTGATGGCAATGATAATTTTGAAAACCTTACAAAATCCATTTCTTCAATAGTATTCCAATCAGCACGTACCGTAACTGAAGCATCACGACTTTTCATTTGCATATTATTTTTATTGGATCGTCCACCTTGATTCTTATTCCAACCTCTACGTGCATTTGGATTTTTACGATCCCTACAAAATTATTTCATAAATTACAAAATTGATACCATTCATTAACTTTTTAAATAAGTAATATTAATATTATATAATACAAAACTAAACTATGATTATCTTCATACAACGTAATAATCAAGAAATAAAATTTTAACTAGTAAAATGATACGATTCATAATCCATTTTTATTTAAAATACTTATAAAGATGTTTATTTAAATAAAACTTAATTTATATTTTAAATATTTAATATACTTTCAATAAATTAAATATTAATATTATATTAATCACGTCCATGTCTCAAAATAAATTCAAGACATTAATTCAGTACTTAAGTGTTATAAAATTGATTTTATTATAATTAGTAATATATATGATGACAAAATTATATAATATACAGAAGCATTAGGCGTTTTAGATAATAAGAGAATTCCATCAAGGCTGAAAGGTAAATTTTATAGGAGTGCAGTAAGACTAACTATGCTATATGGTTCTGTGTTGGGAGGCTGACAAGAGAATAAAACAAAGTATGAGTGGAACGACAAGAGAAGATAGAATAAGGAATAAATATGTGAAAGGTAGAAGTGTAAATAGTGGACAAAATGAGAAAAAATAAACTAAGATGGTTAGAGCATGTGATAAGGCGAGAGAAAACAAAAGCAGTAAGAGTGGTTATAAAAATTAACGTTAAAGGGAAAAGAGGAAGAGAAATACCCAAAAAGAGATGATTGGACTAAGAATGATATGAGGGCTGTTGGTGTATGCATAGGGGATGTAGAATATTGAGACGAGTGGAAGTTTAGGACAAGGGTGGCCAACCTCAAATAGTTGAAAGGCGAAAAAGAAGGAGATATAATACACAAAAATATTTAAGAACACCTTATATATTAACACAACATTTATAATGTATACTAATTATCTAATAAATAACATAATAAGATATAATGAAAAATACCTTTGAAGTTTGTTTAACTTTCCTAGCGATTGGAATTGATTGGAACCACCAGGCAAACGTGAAAGTCCACCACGGCCCCCTTGTCCACGCATCATTCGACCTCCTTGACGGAAATGACGACCACGCTGATAGGGAGGTTTTTGCACACGAGCTGTATCAACTAAATGGAATGTGTTTTCATCTTCTTCGTGATAATATGTATACTGTGTACCACCACCGAACTGAGATTGGTATTTGTCTGAAAAACGAAAAAATTAGCTATTTTTTTTTTTAATGTAAATGTATACTGGTCAACTATGACAGATAATAAGAATACTCACTCAAATATTTCTTGTCTTGTGACATACCAGTCCAGTCAGAAATCTAAAGATAAAAGAAAAATCAGTAATTATTACGAAGTAGTTAAAATCGCCTTACTTTTCCCATACGATCTCCCTTTGAAAATGGTTGATATGGCATGTCTTTAAATTGATCCGGCATTTCACACGGTCCCCATCCGAACGGATTATTTTGTATTTCCGGGGGTACAAAATGAGGCACTTCTTCCGGCATCATGAAACGTTTAGTAATAACACTACGTAGAGTTAATAATTAAGAAGCAAAAGTAGTTTCGAATATCGACCACGAAAGCAGAAAACTGATCGTATAAACAACAGATCAGTCGATGGCTATGATAATATTTGTTAACCTAAAAATAATTCCATGATCACGCGTTATCGAGGAGGTTCCATTTGACCGCTGTATATAATAACCTATGATTACGATATCGTGCGTTTGATAATAAATGGCGGGGTTTTTGAAACCGAATATATATTTAAATAAATAAAATTTATACTATTACGAATTACCAAGTTCATATCACCATTGGGTTCAGTGCCACATTTAGAAATTTTGCGCCTTAGCGCAAAAAAAAATTGGCGTCCCTCTAAGGGGCCTACTCACGGAAAATATAGGAGATAGATCCTCTTATTCTAAAATCAATGCTTTTTTTTTGTGTAGTAGGCACGCTACCGTACGCCGTCCGCGATAACATAATACGCCATATTATTATAAATAACTTATGTTTATTGATATTATCACTACACATTTGGGAAATAATATTAGGTATATTAATATTTTGAATCGCTGATAGCTATATTGCTATAAATACATTAGTTCATAGTTGTTTAAATTCCAAACAACATAATAAATTAACATTAATTTACGACACTGTTATTAAAAACAAAAATAATTATAATTTTAAAAGTTCAATAATTCACAAGTAAGCAAATTTCCGACCACAAAATTTTGGCACCCCCAGAAAACTGGCATCCGGGGCAGTTGTAGCCAATGCCCCCCCCCCCCTGATTGGGTTTAGAGATGTACACATTCAAGTGTACATACGAGGTAGTAGCTATTTAAAAATGGGATTACCTTCTGATATGAACAGGCACGTAACCAGACATATTTCTATAAGGGGGCCAACATTTTTTAGCCCCTTACTGCAGTTGTGTTTATTAAATGTGCGTTCGATATCCGTACTTGGAATTCCTAGTTTTCAATCAATTAATACACGTACTATTGTCTTATCTCAAATTGTCAAGTGGCAAATATTTATTAAATAGAATCTCAGAATTTAATTTTTGTTATAGGATCGTTAATTATATGGAATGGGCGCATGTTAACTCCACCACTAAAAAAAAATCATGTAAAATTGAATAGGTACATGTAAACTTCGCCAGTGAAGAAAATCGAGTAATAATGTAAAATTAATATGATATATTATTAAAAGTAATACGTAATAAGCATAGACGGATATCAATAGGGGGGGGGGGGGGTTTGCCCCCCCCAAATATTTTAATAGTCTCCCCCCCAAAATCGAAACTTTGTTAGAAATTGTATTCGTTGTTTTTATAATTTATTTATAATTATCTGTTCAGTTTTTTTTAAAATCGTAAAATATGAAATAATAAAAAACTATTTACAATAGAATTAACAATACTAATTACATAGTTTGGCTACTTGCGAAAGAAGTTTCAGTACAATGAAAATATAATAACTTGGTTAAGGACATTGTTGGTTCAAGATAGGTTCAACAATCTTTCAATACTATACATTGAAAAAGATAAATCGAAAAATATAAAAAGCGATAATATTTTGAATATCTTTGCTAATACAAATAGTTATTTGTCATTAAAATAAAATATTAATTATTTTTAAATATACGCTATTTAGTGTTTTTTTTAATATAATTTAAATATATCTATATTTTTAAAGGTAATAGTTTTACTTGTGTATGGGAAGGGGGTGTGGGGGCAAAGCCCCTGCGGGTTATTTTACATTGAATTATTATAGCCGCCCCAAAAATTCAACCAAATGTTCGCCTATGGTAATAAATAATAATAAGCATAGATTACACACCTTTCGACTGATTGAGTGTGACAGATCATCTGAGAAAATGCATCCAAAATTTCACTGTATACTAGATCCATGTCTCTTATTATTTCAATTATTGTTTGCGTATTTACTGGTTTTGTAATTTTTTGGGTGATATTTATTTTTGTATTTTAGTATATACATTTCCACGAACATATGAAACATCATGAATTAGTAGTTGTTTCTCGTAACGAAGCTCTTTTTTAATTACTTTGGATGTCATTTCGATTGTATTAATTTCTCGCATTTTTCTTTTGATATTATAACTATAACTTACGGTTTGATGTTCAAATTAGAATCTAATTCTCTCTTGATTAGATACCCTAAAATAATTTTACTCGTCGAATAAAGTTGTCGTTCAATATGACTAAATTGGTTTTACGCTTTTTATTTGAAAGTTCAAAGAGAAAAACTTTTCACTTTCATATTTTATAACCAATTTTTTGATTCTTAATGAAATTAAAATGTAAAATTATGTATCACCATTAATTTATTACTATACTAGCTAAACATTGTTGTACATTTTATGTTAAATTAATAGATTATCGTCTAGTATTTTTTTTTTTTTTAATTTGTCCACGAAGTTCTATCACTGAATGGATTCTTCCATCTATTGTAAAATCTAACCACTATTCTTACATCATTAATGCTTATTGTAAAAATATATATTTATAAATTATATAAATACGTTTCTAAATAAAAAAAAAATGTATTTATTATATAATGATCTATATTTTATACCCAAAGGACGCGATTAGTATATCTAATAGGAGTATAGTACATGTTGATATAAGATACTGAATAATCCGACTTCGCACGGAATCGTCTTGGCCTGGACATAGTTTTTAACCCTTTCACTGCTATGGACGCATATATGCGTCCAACGTAAGATACTGTGGTGCTATGGACGCACATATGTGTCCTATCCACAGATATATACAATAACTAGATAACTAACTAGCACATTTGGAAGTTAACTGCCATATGTGTGGTAGTTAATATTTACATTAATTATTGTTATAATTTCTAATCATTATAAAATATAATTTAAATTAAAGTGTTACAGTAATTTAATATATTTATTATAAAATTATAAAATATACAATAAAATTTTTAATTTTGTATGACTAATGTGTATAAATATGCAATATATAAATGTATATATGTTTGGAAGCTATATATGTGATTATGTCTTTATAATATAATAATATGATAATAATTTCAAATTGATAAAATGATAACAAACAAAAACATTGACTACCATGCATATGGCCACAGATATGTATAATAAATTTATTATACATATCTGTGCATATGGCTTTCGGCTTCTTAATCATAATCACAGAATAAAACAGAATGGACATTGATAACAAATTACATGGGCAGCATAGGATAATAATGAAATCAGTCAGCCATTTTATTTGAGGTACAGCAGAAAGTTAGTAACTTTTTATTCAATCATGAAACGGTAGTAATATTCTTTATAAGCGCATTTTACTGCGTATTTTCAAATGTTACTAATAGTAGTATTATTTTTCAAGGTATTAGGTGCAATAAGAGTTTGAGATTTAGGGGGGTTATAAGTCTTATACTATGGTATGACCATGGATCGATCCCCAACCTCCCATCATTACCAAAAAAATAAAAATGTGTTTTTGTAAATGTATTACAATTGTTTTTGTAAGTTTACTAAAACAATGATTTGCATTTTATACTATTATATCGATATAAACGTTTTTAATATACTTAAAAAATTTATATAAATACCTGTATAATACTATTTAATCATCGATGAATCTATTTTATATATTTTTTTTTTAAACACTTCCCATTCTGAAATCCAGCACATGGGCCTGTATTATGGTAGACATTTTTGTACACTATTTATTGCATTATTTGTTGACTATTTGTACCCAATACATTACCCTTAATTATTATTTTATTTATATTTATATTATTATTGTTGTGCCAATCAGGCAAAAATTTTGTTACTTGTTTCAATTTATTTATTATACAAAATGTTGTGATATTTATATTTTAAATTTCTTATTATTATACAGTCCACTACCAACATTATTTTATTTTTGACTTATCCTGCTCATTATTTATATTGGAAAAGGTTACACTGCCTATTACTTGCAGTGACCCGGTACCCTACACAGTAGGTCACCATGTTTCACACTGTTTGGTAGATCACATATTGAAAAATTACCATAGTTGAAATTACAATTAATAACGAATATCAGTTATCACTGATTATAATTTGATAACAAAAGTACCTCAATTAAAATGACCGCTGATTTCGTTACCACCGTGTTGTGTCCACCCCTTGTCATAATAAGTCAGACATAATCAGTTATCTATCTAATTGTGGCGGTCATCTCGCTACGATCAATTTGGCTACCAACGTGATGGCACGACAATCAAAGCTACTTTTAGGTCGGTCAGCGGTGGCATTTGACAGCCCCGCCGACTTACTGTCTTTTTTTCCCCGGTGTAGCTTTCTTTTGTCGCGTCATCCTCTTTTCTTTCTGTACTTTCGTAGCCGGAACTACTCCGATATATTTTTATTATTTGTTCTTTTTATTAATAAACTATCAACTTAAATCAAATCTCGTTTACTTTCTTTTTTAAATTGGTTTGTTAGTTTAAACCTTTTATTACAGCCAAATATTTATTGTATATATCTTTGGTCCTATCATTTTAAAAATGATATAAAATGATGAATGGTAAATGATTAGATAAATCCAAAGAGGCAATAAAAAAAAATTTTTGAACATTATCAAAGAAGTTATAGGTAAAAATAAATATTTGATTTTCCAGGGTTCTCAAACTATGATTAATTATTGATAAACGAAAATATTTCAAATCAAATTTTATCTTGTATGTGATATGCTTCTTAGTTATGTTGAATGTGTACGAAAATCAATGAAGTGGTATAAAAAGCAAGTACAAGTCTGAATATTTGATTGATTTTGTACTTGAATTTAATCGAGTGCATTTTAAAAACCACTGTCTAAGAGTTGTACAATTATCTATAACTTGATGAGTTTTGGCCCAAATTCTTTTTTTATAATTTTTTAAGATACATTGAGATATCTTTATAAGATGGAAATACCATTTAAATATTTTATGAAATATAGTAAGCATAGAACAGATGCTTTAGATTTTTGAAGGTAGCAGTGAAAGGGTTAATGCGTTATTAAACTATTTAAAGCCTAGTGTGTGGTAAACAGTGCTCGACTTGAGGAGGGACGCAGGAGGACGGAGTACACCAACTAATTTTCAGAAATTTTAGCATCCCCTTACTATTATTACACTATATTTCTATTTCTATAACCGTCAGGAAAATTAGATCCATTCCGTTTAGAATTGCTATAGATATCGATAAGAATATCAGCTTCTTCCTTAGAGTTAAAAATGATTTTTATGGGTCAAGAAGAGCGAAATTTACCAAGGCGTATAACTTTAGATGACACGGGAATAATATAGTCAAGTGGCTCCAAAATACGACCGATTGCGATTCTGTCATCTAAGATACGTTGAGAAGTAGTTGAATGAGCAGATTCAGTGATACCATAGATTAGTGTTTCCCAACTGGTGTTCCGCGGAACCTAAGGGTTTCGTGAGCTTGAGCGAAGGGTTCCGTGAGAAATTTGGGAAAATATAAATTAATCAGCAATATTTTGATTTGAACATAGAACTCAATATAGAACTGGAATTGACACATTTCCTGATGTGTGGTGCGTAGTTTGTAGCTTTTCGGCGTATACAAAGACTAAGGATAAGTTTCAAAATCAACTGAACGCAGCTCCGGACTTACGAATCCAACTTTCAGGAATAACTCCAAATTTAAAAAGAGTTATGAAAATATTCCAATCTTCTCATTGAATCTATCTTAGAGATAATGAGAGATAAATATTAAATTTTAAGCTTTGATATGTACGAGTACATTTATAATATTGTAATAGTAATACACAGAATAAAATGTTAAAGCCGTCTTGTTTTTTTTTATATTAATGACTCTTGTGCCGGAAGTGTCCGGTAAACCACTCATTTAAGTATACAAAACATATGTCTGTATTAATATTATAGAAAAAATATTGGGGTTCCACAAAACGTTCAATCTCTTGTTGAGGTTCCGCGGGTAAAAGAAGTTGGGAAACACTGCCATAGATGATAGCGTTGGAGGCGCATCTTTCTCGCTCAAATTTTTCATGCAATATATGAGATATAATGGCAGGTGTTTGTATAACAGGCCCAGTAGCATCCGAATTATCAACCTTCAACTTCAAATCATCTAATTCAGAGCGCAATTTCGCATTTTCCATTTTAAGCTCAGATACTAGCGATGATAGGTTATTGAAATTATTCATTAGATCAGACAATGATGCAAGCACTGATTTGTTCGAAGTAGGACTGCACGATTATTTTTTTCCCCACAATAATCGAATATTAGTTAAATGTTCGATTATAATCAATTAATCGAATAATCTGAGAGTATTCGATTTTTATCCGAAATGACGAATAATCGAATAATCATACTTATACTACACAATATATTAGTGTTCTAATAATAATAATTTACCAATATTAGTAATCAAATAAATAGTCTGGTTTAAACGATTTATTCATAAAAACATAAAATAAACTAATACAACAAATATGAACTGCCGTTCACCTTAAGGGTCAGTCTTAATCTTGAAGTTAAATTAAAATAAAATAATATTTAAAACACTGGTTAGCTATATAGTCCTTATTCATAGTTATAAAATAAGCTGACTGGCGTGTTCGTTAGTTAACGATGATCTATGATCAGTTAATATACATCCCCCCTTTACTAAAAATACGTTCAGACGCTAAGCTTGTAGCTTGAATGGTCATAACTTTTTTTGCTGAAACGAACATAATAGGGTAAGTTGTCTTGTTTATGTTCCACCAATCTAGTGAATCTTGTTCAACACCAATTTTTGGATTGTTAATGTATAAGTCCAATTCATTTTTTATTTTTTGGCTTAATGGAACTTCCTACAATGATAAAATTAAAAAAGTAGTAACAATAAAGTAAAATAATTTATCTTCAAATTCTTACTTGAAAATTATCCATGTTATTATTTTCAGGAGTACCAAAAATTACAGACAACCCAGTTTTTGGTTTTTTTTGTGATGCCAGTTGATTAGAAATATTGTTGACGTAACTATCACTTTCGATACGCTCGTATGTTGTTTCACAAAATTCAGCGATGGTTTTCTTTAAAACCGATAAATCATTATACTTAATGTACTCGATTTTGAACCTAGGATCCAATACGGTACACATAATCAGTAATGCGTTATCTTGATAGCGTTGATCTAGAACCTCAATAATAGTTGTATACATGTTTTTAATTTGTCCTCCATTGATGTCCGTATCATCACTTTCATTTAGTTGTGTTATTTGAGATAATTTTGATTTAAGCGAAAAAATAACTGGTAGTATAGCCGAGCCCATGACATATGAATCGCCAGCTAAATTGTCAGTTATTTCCTTGATTGGCTGTATAATTCAACTTAGGTTTTCTAACACGATAATGTCTGATTCTTGAAGAGCCAAATTTTTATATCCACCATTTTTATATGTTCGTAAGAAACTTGTGAGTCCAAGTTCTTGTTCAATAATAACAATAATTAATTCCAACATTGACCACCAACGCGTTTTTGAGTAAGATGGAAATTTTTTATTTGGTAAGCTAAATTTTTCCTAAATTTTTCTCATTTCTCGTACTGCCTTCCAACTATGGGCAAATATATTATGGATTAATTTGATTTTATGGACTACATCTTTTATCTCGTCCATATTAAAGATGCGTGAAACTGTCGTGTTAAGAGCATGGCCAAAACAAGCTACATGTGGTATATTTAAATTGCGTACAGCCTTTAGCATATTAGATCCATAATCAGTCACTATCGAACATATTTTCCTATCCGGTATCTCATAATCTAAAAACAACGTTTGAACTACATCGGCTATATTCTCCCCAGTGTGGTCTTCCGACAGTTCAATGCAACCCAAACAGGCTGAAGTTAATTTGAAATTATCGTTGATAAAATGGCACGTGAGACCAATAAACGGTTGGTTTGAACTTGAAGTCCAGCAGTCCGTGGTAAAAGTAAAAACATCGGCGCTCCTAATTATGTTCCCTATAATGTCACGTGTTTCACTATACATAGACGGAATTCGGGATTCTGTAAGAGTTTTTCGACCTGGTAGCTTGTAGCTAGGATTTAACTCATTTACAAATAGTTTGAATCCATCCTTTTCCACTAAACTATACGGCATCATATTTGTTGCAATGAAATAGGCAAGTGCATTATCAATTTTGATTTTTGCACTTTTATTCAGAGTGAATTGCGTCATTTTCATTTGTTTAGTTAGAGTTGAATTTGTTTTGTGAACAATGGCTATTGATGAGGGGTCAGTAATAGGAGACGGATAAATACATGAATCAGTTGAATCTGATTGACCTAAATCTGGTTAATAATTTGAAGTAGAAGGTTGTGATATTAATGAATTTGATTCCTCAATCTCAGACCTAATAAAAATATTATGAAATAGGTAAATGTATACTTAGATCGGATTAACGAGCAGTTAATCGATTTTAAAGCAAATTTATCAGTAAAGTCCGTACAATTACGATTAATAAAACCCAGTATTTGATGCGTTTTATTAATAACCATTTGAATATGACAATCGAATTTTAATTTTGGATCAAATAAAATACCAAGGTCTTTAATAGGATCCATGGAGCGTAGAAGAGTTTCACCACCAATTAAATATTTAGTATATTTGGTATATTAGGTAAATTTAGTTATTTATGTTGTCACCATCGCGGCATCGCTCATAATTCATAAGGACAACCCCCGGAGGCAGGAACTCAATCGATTTCTAACTTTTTAAGTAGGTAACTAGTAGTGTATTATGGTATTTAGCATATCTTATTTTAAATTATTATTTTATATAGGTAGCTAAATATTTAAAAAAAATTAAAAAATAAAAAAATTGCTACATGAGAAATCGAGTGAATATCCAATCTTGTAAAAATTTAAATTTAAAATGCTCATAACAATTTATTTTGAGTTGTTTATAAACATTTTTTCATTGATAAAATTAGGCAAACTTATGAGTGAGAAATCTTGTGTTACATTTTCAAACCTTAGATTTAAAAAGAAAAGTTTTTATGAATCGTGCCTATGTATTTTTAATATTTTCTATCTGCTATTAGATTAACTTATGAGGAACCTTGTATTAATTTTTTTGACCCATCGAATAAAATATTTGGTGTAAATTTTAAGTTTCTACAATTATTAGTTTTTATATAACAACAAAATAAGAATATCGGTACAACAGAAATTGAGTGTATATCTAATATTGAAATTCAAATGCTCATAAAAATTTAATTTGACTTACTATTTTACTATTTTCGGTAAAATTCAAAATTCTTAGCAATCGTAAACTCGTGAAAAATAATTACAATTTGTGTGTATTTTAAATCAAATTTATATTGAACTAATATTTTACTATATTGAATCATGATCTACATTAGAGCTTATAAGTGTTTACTTACTCATCTTCGTCTATGGAAACATTGGAAACGTCTTGATTAAATGCACTTCCTGATAATCCAATTCGAATTCGATCAAGTTCAATAAATTTTGGCTTGTGTTTAAATTTTAAATGGTTTCACATGTTCGTTGTACTTGATCCTGGATTTGCATATTTTTTTTTTTCATATTGAGCATTTCACTTTAAGACCAACATCGTTTTTACTAAATACTTGCCATACCTCACTCATATTGAATACTTGGTAGTTGGTACTTAGTACTAATGAAATAAATAATAAATATTTAATTATATGAATTCCTCAATGTATATATAAGATATAGTTAGCCACTAGTAACTACTATAACTAGTAGGTAGTAAGTACTTACTTTCGTTGTTTTGTATTTCTGTAATCTGTATAATATATTATTTGGTATAATTATTAAAATCCACATGTGCTGAATGCTGATGGAGAATGAAGACGAACTAGTTACGAATTAGTGTTTACCGTCCGACGTCCGTACTCCGGGTAAACAAGAATAATCCAATAAGAAATATTACGAATATTACGAATGAATAATAAAATATAAATAGCATCTAGTAATTAACCATAATCATTATCAGTTTATTTAGATTATAAATATAAAATGTCATTGTATAATTTGGTAGACCCGCGCATACATGCAACACTTATAATTATTGTTTTATTTTTATTTAATATTATTTGTTTTTTTTATTTAAAAATAGATAACCTTCGGCGGCAGCAATGCCATTAGGAAGACATATATTATTTGTTATATTTAACTAAAATACCTATACCTATTTATTTTTTTGTTTTGAAATGTTATGCTTGGTTATTCGATTATTCGATTATATTCGATTAATTCGATTATTCGATTATATTCGATTATTTATCTTTCGTTAAAAATAATCGATTAATCGAATAATCGATTAAAATAATCGATTAATAAAAATAATCGCACAGCCCTAGTTCGAAGATAAAGACTCATTACGCAACTCAGTAATGGCTGACATCAAATCAGCATTAGAAGGTGAGCATTGGTTACTAGGTATCATTTTAGGCGAAGTTGAATAAGTATTTTTATTGGCAGTACCCCGAGTAATACGGGTTAAGGACGATGAACTCATACTGTACACAAAAATAAAACTACTTCAGCACTCTGTAGACTAAGTGCAAATCATTAAGCACACTATGTATAACAGGTACCGGCGTACAGTCCAACTGGCAGCTACAGTAAATCGACTGAGGTGCAGATAAGAATAATTGTAAAAATGGTCATTGACAAGTCGTTAACGGATCGATAACAGTTTGGATATGCCGAAAGAACGGAAATAAAACTTACGCTTATACCGCGGCCGTGTAAAGTTAATGGAAGTTACTATAAAACTTAACTGAGATGAAGGTTTTGGGCAGACTGACTCAAAACCGACACCAGTCTGTACGTAAACTTTTGACACAACTTTTGTGACAAAAATTACCAAAAACAACGAACTATTTCCCGAGAAAGGACGTAAAAACTTGAGAGTTAAATACACGTTGGTTATTATCAGACTATGTATATTATACACTTATATTACAGTCGTTGCCAGATTAATTGAGACGGCGGCGGCGGCGCGATAACGGAAAACCAGTAGTTCTCCGTATTTTAATATTATTAACGAAAATACATCAATAAACCAACAATGGTTACAAAAATTATTGCGACTGAAGTGCGCCGTGCGGTCGATACACACCGGGTTCGAACTGGTGACTGCGCGCGTCGTAGCCAACTGTGTTACCTCTGCGCCACACTGTCAGCGACAAGTTTGGGCTACACTTCATGAAAAGCGCCGCCGCCGTCGTCTCAATTTATCTGGCAACGATTGTAATTATGTTATATAGGTCAATGGCGTATGTAGGAATTTTTCATGGTGGATTCTAGCTAATTTTTTTAATACAATTAAGTGGAAGATTCTACCCCCCCTATCTCTCTCCCAGCATAACACTTAAAAATAAATTCAATTTATTAAAATGCATTAACATAAAACCATTTTGATATTTGTACTTATTTATTTTCGAACATATAAAACATTTACAAAAAAAAAATCAAATTTTCTATGACTTAATGTCAATTCATTAATGATTTCATCAACATCTAGATGTATGTCTTAATGAATAGACATCATTGCTAGTCCATTTAGTCTTGTCTACATAATCATATATTTAATAATACAGTTATAAGTTTTATTATTATACATAAGATATTAAATATTTTCAAAATAATTAAAAGATTACTTCATTCATTTTTGATCTGAGACATGTTTTCAACCTTGTCAAAGTCGAAAAATATCTTTCAGGTGTTATTAACATTGGTAATGTGCTAAATAATTTAATTAAAAAATGTGTATTAGGAAAATCAGTTTTTGGGCTATTAAATACGCTTCTAATCCACTTTTGATGTTAACATCTTGACTGGTTATTTTCATTTTCCATATTTTTAATTAAAAAAAAAGCGTTATCTTTTTCAACTGGAAGTAAATTAAACTCAACCAAATTCTTAAATGATAGCCTTTCTACATCCGTAAATTTGGAGCTAAATAAACATTCAATCCCAATAAATTATTAAAATAAAAAATAAAATATAATATAAAAAATTATCATATAACCATATAGAAGTAACCGTAAAATGAATTTAAATATTTAGATATTATTTTGGACAAACGTTAATTGTGCCCAACGAAGGGAAACAATTGTAAATTACGTCCCGTATTTTTCAAGTATAAATTTTTGTGTATTAAATTGGGCTCGGTATTTTTCAGGTACAAATTTCTGTATAATAAATTGCGCCCAATAGAAATATTTTTATGATAATTATATTTGGTAGCATTACCCAGAGGACACCACGAGGAGGCGACTATAACTATCCTCCAAAAATGTTTTTTTTTTGGTTTACTTGAAATGAATAAATTAATTAATAAATTGGAAAATAAATATTTATTTTTTAATATTATGGTATTAATTATAGTTTTTTTATTTATTTTTTGTTAGGTTAAAAATGTTAATAATAAAAAATACAGTTATAAATTATCTGTGTAGTAATGAGACATCATCTTCACATATTCAGCCCTCGTAATAGTGTTTTCATTGTATTGTTGAATAATTTTTTCCATTTTTTGAATTTTTTTTTTTTTTTTTGATTTGGTGTTTTGAAATATAGGAATAAATGAAATGTATGAACGTATAAAGTTAGGTATTTAGGTATTAGGTTTTAGGTATTATAGATATTTATACTATTAATTTTTATATAAATTTTAGATTGTAACTCTAATATTTAATCCATAAAATTATAAATATGAGGTTACTTATTAGTAGATACCATGGGCGCAATTTACTATAGTATTTTTACTACCTATTTAATGTGGGTGCAATTTACAAGCGCTCATTATTTTGATATTTTATTATAAGGGAATTTGGGTACAAATCCTCCTCATTGCCAAAATCTCAGGTAATAAATAAATAAGTAATAATAAAAATATTTATTACCTAAATATATAATTCCTTCCCAATAAATAATCTTTACCTATGCCTTTGGGTACCTATGAATATTTTGATGCAAATCAGTTTTAAGTATTTGTTTCTGTTTTTAGTTATTATATTGATGACATCAAAATACTTAGAATTATATAATATCGGTATCTATATCACAGCTTCTAAAATTATGTTTATTACTAATAGCTATTGATTTTCTTTATTGATTTATTTATTTATGATTATTGATTATTCAAAAGTTTAATTAAAATATAATTCATAAAGAACCTATGGTTATTAACATGGTAGTCACTATATTCTATAACGTGGATTATAAAAATTAACTATAAAACTCAATAAAAAAATTCTATTGAAAATTATAGTTTCTTCAAATTATTGAAATTATAACGAAAAATAAATAACTAAGTATTATACTTGGCAACAACAATTACTGCCTTTCGTTAGAATAATTTATTGTTTGAATATATTTTTAATAACATTGTATTCTATATGAATATTTTAACATTAATATATTACATAATATCATATAGATTATTGTTTAAACGTGATTCTGATGAAACGATTCAACGGATGTCGGAGTCCACAACATATAATTCTCAAAATCTTCAATTATATTTTTTTGTGCCACTCTGTAATGTATAATAATAATGTGTGCTTTACGTATAAAATTATCCATGAATCGTTCCTTTAATAATTTCACGACATACGTATAAATATTGACATATTATATTAAATATAATGTGTCAATGTGTATACATTTTATGTAATATCATAGTCGGTTTCACGCAATACGATGACGTCGATAAAGTTATATTTTAATTCTTGTGTTATACAGGTATCACCGACATCTGACCAATTGTCGATAGGTTTCGCGAAAAGTATAAATCACATTGATCTTAATTCGTTATTTTACGTAACGACAACTGAATGTTATATAAGCAAAACATGCCTACGCAATAAATAGCAATGGTCGAAGTAACTTGGGATGAGATCAAGGGTGAGTATGAATCATTTTTTTAAAAATTTATTTTGTTAGGTAAATGTGAATTAATTAAATAGAAATATTTACAAAAGATAAATAAATTATGAAACCTCGTATTTGTTAATTTTTAAACGAATTAAATATACACCGATATAATTAAATTGAAATATTTTGAAATAACATTTTCCAAGGAGTAAATAAAAAATTTAATGGGAGGAAATGTAAAAGTAGATGGCTATAACTTATATCTTTATATTCTTCTCTGTTATGTTTCGATTGATTCATTGATAATGAAACTTCCTAATATATTTTGGTAAACGTTTCGCTATCGAAACTATGTGAAATTAACTCGATACTGTTACAATGTAGCAAATAGTTATTTCTAAAAATAAGATTCTGGGTTGGTCTCGATTTCTAATTTCCATCGGAGTAGGAATATAGAAAAATTGTATAGAAATAGAATGTATGATTTATAAAAAAAAAAGGATATCTAGATAGTGAATTGCCCACAAAAAAGTAAAAAAAAAAGAAAAAAAGATTACCGGCCAATAAGTTACAAATTAACCCCCATGAAATCAGTGCATTTGAAATACGTAGTAATAAAACTATTTAACTCTTTTCAAAAAAAAAAAAGTCTAGACAAGTCCCTGAATAATACTAATATTCATACAATCGTATTTCTTACATAAGTTATGTGCATAGTTGTTCTTCGCAAAAAAATATCAAATATTCCTTCTTTGAATCATTTGTTTTTCAACTTAAATACTTTATTGCCGAATAAAAATACTTACATCTATAGGTAAAATATATTTTGAAAACCAAAAACGTAATTTATACATTATACAGTGAATATACTTTTATTTTTGAACGTTTCTATAAGAGTAAGATATTAGTTTTTTAACAAGGTTAACATGTTAAATTTGATAGTTAATCATTACATTGCATTGATTATTCATTCAGTTAGTTTTGTACAGACTACAGATTTATAATAAATTTAAGACAAAAGTTATATATTTTACATGTTTCAATAAATCTAATACGAACAATGATTAATGCTACAATCTGTTATCTAACGATAAAAATTTTTTTATTTGCATTAAAAATTAATTTAAACTAGCTTTTGAAAGTTTTATATCCAAAACGTAGAATTTATGAAAAATAATCGGATACTGCGGTAGTTTTAAATTATATTCATAAAACGTTATTTAAATGACTTCTTAAGACTAAATAAAATACTACAAATTAAACTTATTTAAAATTGAATTGGCTTTTACAAAACAACAGAGTATTATTAAATTATAAGCTACAATAATTGTCAATTATACATTACAGAATAAATTATAGGTATGTTTTGAATAACAACTTTTTTGGTCAATTATTAGCTAAAAACTTAAATATAGGTACACGAGGGATAATACTGTGAAATTTTATTTTAAAAATTAATGGTAATATAAAAGACAATTTTTTAATTCAAAATTAAATTGGGTTGTATTGTTTTTTCCAAACAATACTTTTTAATAATATTCCACACCGTAGGTTATTTTATGCTATAATAATCCTTATATATAAAAGAACAGAACTTTTTATGTCTCAATTTTGTGACAATACTATTTAACATTTTTCCAATTTTTTTTTACAGTTCCAAATACCTTCCTGAGTGTCATCACATTATTCAATTTTTAATTATTTTTTTATGGAGGGAATGGAGGGGGTTGGATAAATGTTAAATTATATTATCATAGAATTGAAACATAAAAAAGGCCTGTTATTTTATATATATATATAAGTATAAAGATTATAGAATCATTTTTAATAATATGTGTATAGAATCATTTGTAAATATTATTATTATTTTTTATAATTCAGCTACTACTACTTTTTAGCACTTATTTTTTCATAATTTTTTTTCTTTAAAATACAACGTGTGTTTATTTAAGTATTTCATTTAGAGAAAACAAAAACTACACACGGGTGAAGCCGAGTAATTAATCTAGTTATATATATTTCACTAGTATTTCTCAAAAGACACATCATGCTAAATTGAATACTAAGTATAGCATAATTGTTAAACGGAGCAACCCAATTTAATATAATTTTTTTTTAATTTGTATATTTTATTGAACTTCCTATAATATTTAATTCATCATAATTTATCTCTCTAAAATTATCTTTGGTAACAATTCTATATTTTTAGTTAATCATCTATCAGTACAAAGCATCAATTAGTTATATAAAAATGGTTATATATTATTTCGTATTTACTTTAAGATAACTATATAATATTCACCCAAAATTGAGTATTCTCATTTTTACTCAAAACTAATAAATGTATTAACGTACATATTGTATATTCTGTCTTTTAACGATGGATAAATATTTATATTTTTTAATATAGAATAGAGAATGAGTTTTGACTTATAAATATTATTAATATTTAGAAGGGCGGATAAGTTATTGGTTTAATAATGTTTTATTTTCTCAAAAGACGATTTTTAGTACAGGAAGTTTTCAAAAAGTTCCAAATAGTCCTTTATCGATCGGAAATTAGATACACAGATGATGCTTCGAGTTTATCAAAGCTGCAAAATTCTCAGTAGTTTCTAAATCTACCATAAGCTAAAATAAGGCGAAGTTATTTTCTGTATATAATATTATTAAATTCACAGTTTGAAAACATTTTTTAACGAAGTACCGATAAGTTCTTCGATGCTGATGCTTTATTTTTTAATTTCTAAAAATTGAATATTTTAATTTTAACAATAATAAATAATAGTGCTTATTGTAAATTGTACACATACTCATAATACTAGATGATTTTAAAATTAACATTTATCATTTACACCAACAACTATATACAGTGGTATCCGGCCAACATAGCGAAACAATAACGGCGAATATAAAAATCGCGAATTAATTATAGCGAAAATAAAAACAGCGAATTTTTAAATAAGCGATCATGCATAATAGCGAAACTTAAATTTAAATTACATATATTCAATCATTTTCAATTCATTATTTATCAAGATAACTTACTGACATCATAAATTGGAACATATAAATTTCTTTCTATTTTTACCAGCGTTATCTGATGCAATTGACTTTGACCACGGATGTATCAAGTCGTCGTCAATGTACTATCTTAATTACTATGTAACTTAGATATTATATATATGTTGGAAATTTAGATAAAAGTGTCAATCATATTATATTTGAGTTGACACAAGTTAATACAGTTGTAGTTCAGTGCGTCAGTGTGTAGATTGTATTATTTATTATTTTTGTTCGTTAGAAAAATACAGTGTAAAAAAAAAAAAACATATTTATTATTATTTTCAATGGAATTTGTAAAAAGTAATAAAATTAAAGATTTATTATTGTATAGTGGATTCTTGCATCGTGAAGATAGAAAACAAAATAACACAATATATTGGTGTTGCGTAGAAAGTTCATATAAAGGTAAAATAATTACGATTAACGGAAAAATTAAAAGTCAACCTAAGGAAAACTCTCATAATCATGTTCCCGATCCGTGTAAAATTCAATGCAAAATGGCTATGAATAAGATTAAAGAAGCGGTTGTTCACACACAAATTACTCCACATGATATAATCAGTGCTGTACAAATAGTACCTAGAGTAGCCGGTGCAATTCCTTCAGTTCATCATTTGAAACACACTATACGTATCGTTCGAATACGTAATCAATGTGCACCGCCTATTCCGAAAACAGTCAGTGACTTAAAAAATTTCTGATGAGTATACTAAAACGATAAAAGGAGAACAATTTTTAATATTTGACAGTGGAGCATCACAGGATCGAATTTTATTATTTTTGACCGAAAATAATTTAAAATTGATGGATCGATCAACTAATTGGTTGGTAAACGGAACTTTTAAAACGGTACCTTCACTTTTTTATCAGTTATTCACTATTCATGTACTTATTCAACAGGGTGACCAAACAGTTAGTCCTACCATTTATGCATTATTAACCGATAAATCTTAATTAATATATACACGTTTTCTTAAATATTTATTAGAAATAAAACCATCTTTAAATCCTACATCGGTAATAATACGAGATCGTAGATTTTGAACATGCCTCAATAAATGCATTCAAAACCGTTTTTCCACATGCTGAACAACAAGGTTGTTTTTTTTCATTTTTCTAAATGTATGTGGCGACTAATTCAAAATGTTGGTCTAGTCGAAAATTATGTTAATAATCCTAACTTTGGTCTTCATATTCGTATGCTAGCTGCTTTAGCCTATGTTCCTGATAACGTTACTAACATTTATGAAGAAATTTTAGAAACACAATTTTATGTTGACAATGAAGACCTGTTAATTCCATTCTTGGATTATTTTGAGGAAAACTGGGTAGGAAAAATAATAGAAAGACGAAAAATTCGACGCCAACCAAGATATCAAATTGATATTTGGAATTGTCACTATTCTGTCAAAAATGGTCTTCCAACAACAAACAATGCTGTAGAAGGATGGCACAGGGGATTTGCATCTATTATTGGTTCATATTATTTTATTAATAATTATTATCTTTAATTATATAATACAGTTCGTGTCTAGACGTCGTTGAGTCAACACGTTAATTTACACGCATCGTTTTTATGGCTCTCGATAGCATTACAGTCAAGCTACCCTGCACCGCTTAATTGGTATGTATTATAATATAATCTTATCGTATAAAGTCCACTAACTCCGGTCGCCATACCGGCGAAGGCCCCAAGGTCACCTACTATCGCAGTCGTTGGGGACTGCTATATTAATACCTGTGCTCATTATGACTACCACCGGCAAGTCATTACCTAAGAAAACAATCCCACCTTTAAAATTAACAAATGCGAAAAAAGCTTCTACAAGTGATACACCGCTATCTGATTCCGATTCTGACTTATGGCAAACAGTTGAATCAAACAACAAACGTAACAGATCTCCTAATGAAATCTCACCTACCTCAAAAAAAAACCGATCCAAATATATTCATATCACCAAATCGATTTTCCCCGATTGCATTCATTATTGAAGACGACGCAATGGACAACACAACTGAGCAAATTTCGGGAAAAACCAATCAAACTTCTAAGCCACCTCCTATCTTTATACAAGCGCAATTAAATTTCAACAATTTCTGCATTAAAATAAAAGAATTAACTGACTCCTCTGGATTCGATTGTAAAAGTTCTACAAAAGATCTTAAATTACAAACATATAGTTCTGACTCGTATAGAACAGTGATCAAATATCTTAAGGAAATTAACGTTTCTTTTCACTCGTTTCAATCAAAATAATTAAAACTTTATCGTGCAGTAATTAGAAACTTACATCCTACTACCGATATCTCCGCTATTAAAAATGAACTATTATTAAACGGATTCTACACCAGAAATATAATGCCTGTTACTCATAAGCTAACTAAGACTCCCATACCAATCTTCTTTGTTGATCTAGAACCAGGACCAACCAACTCCGACATTTTTAAAATCACAACACTATGTTACACGAAAGTCAAAATTGAACCTGCTCACCCAAAAAAAAGATCTTCCACAATGCCATCGTTGCCAGACATACGGTCACACCCGCAAATATTGCAATCACGCTCCTCGTTGTGTTAAATGTGGCTTAGAACATGAATCAATAGATTGCACTAAGGACCGGAGCACCCCTGCTAATTGTGCATTATGCAACGGTAGTCACCCGGCTAACTATAAAGGGTGCCAAACTCACATTGACTTGAAAAAAAAATTAGCACAATCTAAAAACAACACCAGGAACAATAACCAACAAACCTATATATAAAAACATACTCAACTTCCAATTCGGCTTTCGCACAAACCACTCCACAATCCACCAGTTACACCGGGCCACGGACACAATCTCAACTGCCTTAGAAACCAAAAAATACTGTGCCGGACTATTTTTGGATGTAGCCAAAGCGTTCGACACTGTCTGGCATGATGGACTACTTTTCAAATTAAAAACTCTTTTTCCTGCCCCCTACTACCTAATATTAAAATCATATTTAGACAACCGCACATTCAAGGTCCGCCACAACCTCGAACACTCGAAACAATTTCCTATTGCGGCTGGGGTCCTTCAAGGCAGCGACATTGCTCCTTTTCTATACACTATCTACACATCAGATCTGCCCACATCTGAAAATACTATCCTCGGAACCTATGCAGACGATACCGCTATTTTGGCCTAGATCCATATACAGTATGTAAATTAATTGGAAAGTCAGTAATTATTACTCCTAATATAATACAGATATTGAAGTTCCATTTTTTTTAACATAATATGTGACTTATAGCTTTATATATAGACTGATAGCCTATATTTAACCATGGAAAAAAAAATACCAAATTCAAAACCGCCAAATTTTTTTTTGGAAAAATTTAAAAAACAGCCACTTTGTAGAATTACTTACAAGTCACTCTGAGAAAAAAATATTATGAAATCGGTTGAACTTTGAATGAATGAAAGCAGTTTATATTTTCAAAAACCACAGCAAATTGTAAAATTGTATGGTTTTAAACTTTTAAATAGATAACTAATAATATGATATTAGGTAATGAAGTAAACACAACTCATTAATATTTTTTGTAATATTTTTGCTTTTTGCTGATTATTTTTGAGCTCTCATTCATTTAAAATTCAACCGATTTCAAAATTTTTTTTTATTATCTGAGTAACTTATAAGTAATTCTACAAAGTGACTATTTAAATTTTTTAAAATTTTTTTTGGCGGTTTTGAATTCTGGATTTTTTTCACCATGGTAAAAGATGGGCTATAAGTTACATATTATGTAAAAAAAAACGGAACTTCAATATCTGCATTATATTATGAGTAATAACTACTAAATTTTCAATTAATTTACATACTGTATACTATATAATTATTTTTGAATTAAAGTTTAGTATATATAGTAACGTATTTGTAAAGCACATATTTTTTTTACTTTTTTGTCTTTAGATCGTATAAGTTGAGATTTAACTGTATTTAATAAATCGTTCAGTATTTGCAGAAATGCTTATTTATTTTTTTATAAAATAGTTTTCTTTGCAATTATAAGTATTAATCATAAAATATCTTGTCTCTTCGTTATTTTCAAATATGATAATTTGATTGTTGAAAATATTTTATGTCAATTAATACGTCAATTTTTTTATCCAGTTATACAATGTAATCACTATATACATCTTACATACATAATAATATTATACATACAAAAATTTGAGTGCATTGATTGGAAGATGTTAGTTAAATTTAAAACCAATGTACCCAGCTTATCTGGATAGTATCTTGGATACTAGTATTTAAGATACGTATCTGAAATACAATTATATCTTTTATTTTGTATTTAGATACTTTTTTGATATGTATCTAGTATCATTTTATAATTAGAGATATTAAATATATTAAAAAATTATGTTATAATTTAATAACTCAAATTAAAGATTAATTCGCGATGTTATACTTATAATAATATGAGGTAATTTATCATTATTTGTCGGCATTCACTAGATAAATGAACAACTTAAATTATTTAGACCAATTGTTCTTGATAATACTTATAATGGAATACAAACGATGAGATGTTGCCACCTCGCCATTTGAAATGTGCCAGTCATACTTCAAACTTATCCTTAAAGCTATTAAAGATGTACCAGTTCATAGATAACATTTAGAAGGCATTGAAAAGTGCAATAATTTGTGGAACATATCGAGACATCCAAAATTTACTGAAATTATAAAAAGTACGAGGTATATTAGGTTAGTACATTAGATTCGTATATTAAGTTGTTCTTTAAATTATCCTTGTCCGTCAAGAAGGAATTCATTATTTGATTCGATTAATGAAACTTTTATTTATAAAACAAAACTATATACTGTTTTCGAATATTAAAATACTAATAAAAATATTAAAATTAAAATACATTTTTAAATATTTATGTATAGAGTATTTAGAAGAGTTTGTAATTTTAAAGCCAATTTCATGTGCTTTAGATTATTTGAAAGGCCAAGTTAATTATAAATACGGTGTATTGATAGTATACACCAAATTTTTTATCATATTTAAGGGTAAGTAATACACAATAACTGAAAATATAATTTTGTAAGTGATTACTTATTATTATTAAAGTGATCAAAATTATAGTTTTTTCTTTCTTTCTTGGCTTTTACAGGCCTTTAAAGCCCATCGCCACAACAACATATTGTTTCCATTCTTCTCTATCGTTTGCACGTTCTTCTGCGTTTCTTACGTTCAGGAGTTTCAGGTCTTCTTGTACTCTACCCACCCAACTTTGTCTGGGGCGTCCTGGAGGCCTCTTAGTGTCGGGTTTCCAATTAGTTATTGATCCAATTATTCCCTCTGACCTCCACACATGTCCCGCCCAACTTATCCTCGTGCTCTTCAGGGACCCAACGATGTTAGGTTCCTTGTATAGACCATCCAAATCCCTGTTGTCTCTCACCTCATACTCTCCATCTTCATTTCTCTTTGGGTCGAAGATTTTCCTTAACATCTTTCTTTCAAACACTTCTAACTTTCCTTCGTCCGATTTTGTCATGGCCCGTGTACTACATGCATACAGAGCAACCGGTTTGACTGTGACTTTGTATAACGTTATTATTTCCATGTTTCACTTATATTTGGTTTTCCTTGTATATTCTGTAATTTTGACATTCTTGATATACTTTAGTTGTTGATGTTTTCAGTGCATCTCTATTTACCGATTGTGTTTCTGTTTCTTTCTCCACTCTGTTGATATTCTGATATTTATTTTTGCTTTTACGAGGAATTAATCCGACATAGCACTTCTCCCTCTCATGCTTCTTAAATCCTTTATATAGGACTTAATACGTAAATCAATTATTATGTGGTCTATTTGGTTTCTTACATATCTATATGGCAAAAACTATGTTTGTTTATGAATATTCTTGTGCGGAAAACATGTGGAACTTATAGTCATATTCTTTGCAGCTGCAAATGAGATCAATTTATAACCATTGTCATTAGATTCTACATATAAGCTTTCAGATCCAATTGTTGGTTTATATATCATTTCCTTTCCAATTTTTGCATTAAAATCTCTGATAACTATTTTCGGTTTATCAGCTGGTAAAGAGTTGTATAGCATGTCTAAACTGTCATAGAACTCATTTTTTATCTCCTCATTTTTATCTTCAGTGGATGAATAACAGTTAATTATGATCAAATTGTGCCACTTACATTTAAGTTCTATGTAACATAGACGGTAATTTATAGGTTTGAAATTTGTAATTTGTGGTAGTTAATTTTCTATAATTATAAATCCTACACCTCGTTCATGTTTGTCCCCACCGCTGTAAAGTAGATTCATTCCTTGAGATTTCAAGCTCCCTGAACTTGTCCATTTCACTTTTTGAATAGCAGTTATATCCATCTCGTATCGCTCAAAACACAATAGAGATGTCATCAAAGCTTCAGTTCTAAGCAAATATCGCATAATATATTATAAATTTTCTACACTTATAATATATTTCTATGGTTTTGTGTAAGTTTGTAAAAATATCATAAGAAATGTAATCTAACCTCACACAGAATTCATAGAGTTATAAATACATAATATAATTAATAATAAATGTATAATTGATTACAATTATTTGGTGATAACATTTTAAAAAATATACAGGTATTTTTAAAGCAATGAGAAATGAAGATTATTTATAATTTTTAAAATATTCTTACGTTATAAAATTGTTTTAGGATTAGTTTGGAAATATTTTTATTAAAGTAATGATGATTTATCATCAGGTAAATATTGTGAGCCAAAAATAATGAATAGGTAATATTTTTCAATAGAAATAGGTCACCATTGTAATTCACCACAATAAAAAAAAAGTATCCTAAATAATAATTGAAAAATTAAATAATCATTACATTTATACGTTTAATTTATATACTTATAATTGTTTATTGTTGTATAAAATTTAACATTTTTGTATATCATTAATATAGTATCAATAGCACATTTTAAATGTTAAGTATATAAAATCCTGAATACCAATATTAAAATACGGAAAAAGATTTATAAGTATATAGTTAAATGTATGATTGAGATATTGGAGGAAGGAATTAAAGAATAAAAAAAGTCTAAAATATTTATATTTTAACATAAAGTATGCAGTATGAAATAATTAAAATTTTAACCTCTGCTTAAGACCTTAGGTAAATTAACTAATTGTAATTACTAGGAATTCATTTTATTTCTCATCTCATAATCTTCTAAATGGTGGTTAAACATTAAATCTCTGGACTTCAGCTGAGAGGAAACTTTTCACTGATATTAAGAAGACAATCGTCTATACCTTACTTTTGATTAAAGAATTTAATATTAATTTTAATCGGTGGCCCTTTCATTTACCTCAAAAATATGACCTAATACCGCACAAAATCCATAACTCAATACCACATAAAAAATAGCACGATACCGCACAAATATATAAAATATAAAAATAGTAATAAAAATATCTTCTTCTTCTTCTTAGGCGTTTACAGGCCATTCAGGCCCATTGCCGCAACAACCACTTGCCTCCACTTGTCTCGGTCTCTTTCCAGCTCTTCCCCATCCTCTATTCCAAGTTCCCTCAAGTCCTTGACCACTCTATCCTTCCATCTTTGTCGAGGACGTCCTCTAGGCCTTTTTGTATTTGGCTTCCATTTCGTAGCCTGTCCAATTGGCCCCTCCGATCTTCACACGTGCCCGGCCCAGCTCAGCCTACTACTTTTTAAAATTCTGTTAATATTCGGTTCTCCGTACAGGTCTTGGATCTCCTGATTTGTTCTTTGTATTCTCCTTCGTTATTTTTTTTTGGACCATAGATTCTCCTTAATATCTTCCGCTCGAAGGTGGCCAATTTTAGTTCATCCGATTTTGTAGTGGCCCACGTCCCACATGCATACAAAGCTATAGGTCTTACTAGTACTTTATAAAGGGTTATTTTTGTCTTCCATGATAATATCTTTGATTTAAATAGAGGGACCAATCCAAAATAACATCTGTTTGCCGCTGCTAATCTAATCTTTATTTCCTCGTGGCTATTTGCATCCTTGTTGATGTCCACTCCTAGGTATTTAAAATCATCTACTTTTTCGAACTTATATTCCCCAATATCCAGGTGTCCCCCTCTATGGTTATTCCTAGTTACTACCATATATTTTGTCTTATCCTCATTTATAATTAATCCTATTTTCTTTCCGATTTCCAGTAAATTTCGTGTTGTCTCCTTTAGATTTTCTTCATTTTCTGCCATTATCACTAAATTATCTGCATAGGCAGCTAGAATTAGTTGTTTGTCAATTCCAATTTTAATTCCACTTGCAGTTACAAGGGTATCTCTTACGACTGATTCCAATGCTAAGTTGAAAAGAGCTGGGGACAAGGCGTTACCTTGTCTAAGCCCTGTCACCACCTCAAAATCCTCCGATACGGCATCTCCGAACTTCACTTTACACTTTGATCCTTGTACACAAGCACGGACTAGTCTTAAAAACTTTTCAGGTATACCCAATTGGTACATAGCGCTCCATAGTTTCTCTCTATTCACCATATCATATGCGGCCTTAAAATCAATAAAAAGGAGGTGTATATCTTTGTCAAATTCATGGCTTTTTTCGATCATTTGCTTAATAACATGTATTTGATCCTGGGTTGACTTCCCTGTCATAAACCCTCCCTGGTAATCTCCAATAATTTCTCGTAAATAGGGTTTGATTCTAGTAAGTAGAATATTAGACAGTATCTTATATGATGTGTTCAAAAGGGAGATTCCCCTATAAATTTTGCAATTCATGGGGTCTCCCTTTTTAAGAATAGGACATAAAACAGATGTACGCCACGGTCTTGGTATTTCTTCATGTTCTCAAACTTTAGTAATTAAGTTATGTAGCTGGTTTATTAGTAGTTGTCCTCCCTTTTTAAGGCATTCAGAAATTATCTCATCTTCTCCCGCTGCCTTACCGTTTTTGAGCATTTCAATACCAGCTTCTACCTCTGCTCTTGATGGTGGTTCTATGTTTTGTTCTACTGTTGCACGTTCTTCTATAATTGTCCTTTCACTAGGTTGGTTTAAAAGTGTGTTAAACATTTTTTTTGAACTCATCTGCTATTTTTCCGTTATCGGTCAATAACGTTCCATTTTCTCCTCTAACCATTGATGTTTTACGTTTAAACCCATGTTTAACTTCATTCGCTTTCCCAAAGAAGACTCGAGCATTATTCTTTCTACTACTTTCTATGAGTTGTACTCTTTCTTTTTCCCATGCTCTCTTGTTCATCCTAATTGTCTTCTTTACCTCTCTCTGTTTCATGGCTAATTCTCTTTTATTTTCTTCTTTTGGGTCCTGTAGCACTTTTAATCTCGCTTTATCCCTTTCTTCCGTGGTCTTTCTACACATTTCATTGAACCAGTGCTTGTTCCTTCTCTGTGGTTCGTAACCCAAAACTTCTTCTGAGGTTCTTTTAACCGCTTTTTCTATTCTTCCCCATAATTCTTCTATATTTGCTTCATGTTCAGCGCTTGAAAGGTATTTGTTCAATTTTCCCTGATATTCCTTTGCTTGGTTTCTATTTAGTAGCTCTCTATTAATTTTTTTGATGCTCTGTTTCTTCTGCCAATTCACTGAAATTTTTAGTTTGTACCTTGCCTTTACCAGGAAGTGATCCGATATCGCACTACAACCCTTCATACTTCTTACATCTTCAACGCTTGATCTTATTCTCCTGTCAACAACTATGTGATCTATTTGGTTTTTTATCCTTCCACAGGGTGATATCCAGGTCTGTTTATGGATGTTCTTGTGCGGAAACATTGTACTGCTTATGACCATGTTTCTTGCTGCTGCAAATGAGATCAATTTGTTTCCATTTTCATTGGACTCACTATGCAAACTGTTTATTCCAATAGTTGGTCTGTATATCCTTTCTCTTCCGACTTTCGCATTGAAGTCACCAATGATAATTTTTGGCTTCCCCGAAGATAGCCCATCACAAACTCTGTCTAGCTCATCGTAAAAAGCATTCTTTACATCTTCGCTTTTATCCTCTGTTGGCGCATAACAATTTACAATTACTATGTTAAACCATTTGCATTTAAATTCTATATAGCAGATTCTATCACTTATTGTTCAAACTTGACAACATTCGGCAAAAATTTGTCCTTAATAATAAAGCCTACTCCTCTTTCGTGTTTTTCTCCACTGCTATATAAAATTGTATTTCCTTGTGACTTTATACTACCAGATCCGTCCCACCTTATTTCTTGAACTGCTGTTATATCCAGTCTGTATCGCTCAAGACACGATACGACTGTCGTCAATGTTCCCGTCCTATACGTTGATTGCACATTCCAAGTTCCAATACATAAATCCGTAATCTCCACGTTCCGAGGCAATATTAATCGTTGTTTCGTAATCATATTGTTTTGCGTGTAAGGTGATTGGCCTTACGACAACCTCCTCTTGGAGGGTCTGATTACTCCAACCAATTAAGGTCAGAGTAAGGGTGGAATGAACCAACTAACTAAAGTAAGTTCAATCCACAGCTCGGGGCCCCGGGTTCGCCACACCCGTAGTGTTAATTGCTTAACACCCCCCTGAGGAGGTGTTTTACAATAAAAATGTAATAATTTAAATATGAATATTGTAATTACTTATATGGGTTCAAAATATGTAAAGAACTCAACGCTGTGTGCTTTTTTGTTGAAATTCCTTAGCTAGTTTTATTATACATCTAATAAACAAATAATTTACAAGAAAAAAATGTATTTTACATAAAAATAAATACATATATTTATAATTTTATATCAGATAATTAGATCTAGAAATATATACCAATATACTGATCAGTTCTAATATCCACGAGATGGTGTGTGCGATTGTCCCGTGATACAAGACTGGTATATGGCTGGTTGCGGTATGTTGTTAATGTACTGCTGTCGTTTGGCACGGACGGCTAAATAGTGATCGGCATAGACGGCAAATAAGAGTACGTACGGTGGGTAGTCGGTGGACGGCGTGGTATGCTACAGTCGTTATTCCATGTTATGCACCAACATCTATTCAACTCCAGAATATGGTGCCAGAAGCGGATGTTGATACAAAATGTTTTACCGGGTGAAAGCAGTGACCAATGAGTTGTTTCCATGGTAATCGGAAGACGATGCTGATGCTGAACGGTGTACAGCGGCGCTCTTTCTGTATGTTCGTGTTATCCGTACCGATGCAGCACCGCTGTTCATTGAGCATGCTTTTACTTATTTATCTGGTTTACCTTATGATTTCGTGTACAATGGTTGGTGTGTGATGTTATTTGATTTGAACGTTAAGTCTAAGGGACTTAACGTTTGACGGATACGTTTTTGAGACGTCCGTAAACTTGGTGTTCGGTGGCTGTTGTGATGGCTTGGTCCGATTGCGCCATCTTTCGGTAATTCGGATAGCGTTGTGTGCAGCGTTGGTCCGTGTTGACCTTTGTACGGCGATCGCCTTAGTTGGTCGGCGTCGTTGAAACTGGTGTCAGTTATTATTATTATTATTATAATTATTATTATAATTACCTAGATGTCGGTAGTGGTGTGACCTTTACAAATTTAAACCTGATTTTCTTTATTCTTCTTCTTCTTCGAGTGCCACATTCGTTAACGAACGTTGGCAATCATGTTAGTAATTTTATCTTTATTAATGGCTGTTCTGAATAAAGATATTGTTGATGTATTGAACTATTTTCGGAGGTTGTCCAACCAAGAAATTTGAGGTCTTCCACGGCTCCTTTTTTCTACTATTTTACCCTGAATTATTAATTGTAGTAAATTATATTTTTCTGGATGACGCATAACATGTCCTAGATACTGAAGTTTTCGTGATTTTATTGTTTTCACTATTTCAAGTTCTTTATTCATTCTTTCTAGTAAATTGATATTTGTTATGTAATCGCACCAACTAATTTTTAATATTCGGCGGTATATCCACATCTCAAATGCTTGAATTCGATTAATCGAAACTTTTGATAGAGTTTAAGTCTCTACTCCATAAAGAAGTACGGTGAATACATAGCAACGAATCATTCTAATTCGGAGATTCATGCTTAGTTGATGACTACAGAAAATATTTTTCATTTTCACAAAAACTGCTCTGGCCTTTTCCATACGACATTTTATTTCGTGAGAATGATCCTAGTTATCTATTAATGACTGTCCAAGATAAGTTAGTTTTTTTTACTTTTTCTAAGGGGACATTTTTGAGTCTGAGGACATTTGTCGGATTTTGTTCTTTATCAATTACCATGTATTTGGTTTTTTCGGGCATTTAAATTTAGGCCTAAGTTTTCTCTAGCTGTAGTAACTTTATTTAGTATTTTTTGTAGGTCTTCTATGCTGCCAGCTATCAGTACAGTGTCATCTGCATATCTCAGGTTGTTAATAACCTTCCCATTTATGTTAATACCTTCTTCCGTATCTTCCAATGCTTCTGACATAATTTCTTCTGCATATAGATTGAAAAGTATTGGCGAAAGGATACATCCTTGTCGAACTCCTCTCCTAATTCTGAAGTTATTAGAGAGTGTATTGATTATTCTGATTTTAGCTTGTTGATGCCAATACAAGTTTGTTATGAATTGTAGGTCTTTTCCATCTATACCAATTTTTCGTAGAACTTCAATCAGTTTTTCATGCCTCACTTTCTCAAATGCTTTCTCGAAATCGATAAAGCACAAATATACTTTTTGGTTGATATCACGGCATCGTTGAATAAGTATTTGTATGCTAAATAAAGCTTCTCTAGTTCCAAGTCCATTACGGAACCCAAATGTTCTTGACTCATATTTTTCTCCGCTTTTTTGTAAATTCTGGCATGAATAACTTTCAAGAATATTTTTAGTGTGTGGCTCATACGGCTGATTGTTCTATATTCATTGCATTTCTTTGCGTTTGGCTTTTTAGGTATTGCTACAAATGTGGATTGTAGCCAGTCATTTGGTATATGACCAGTGTCGTATATAGTATTAAATAGTTCTATTAAACGTGTGATGCAAGTGGAATTGGTCAAAGTCTTAAGTAATTCTGTTGGTAGTTCATTAGGACCTTTTCTGTTTTTTGATTTATTTATGGCATTTTTCTTTATATTCTTCTATAATCTGTTAATAAAATCGAGTAATAATATACCAAATTGGCTTCTCGTTTTCGATTGCATTTTCGCTGCATTGCTTCAGTTCTCTTCTAAACAAGGGCGTATTTGAGAGAGGCTAAGGAGGCATTCGCCCCCCTCCCATTACTCGTATTTTTTTGAATATAATACATTGATTTATTTAAAAAATTTTATGTATAAATAATTAAGAATATAAATTACTATGATAGACTTATCATTATAATATGTTGTTATTATAACAGAAACGAGAACTTTAGGTAATGAACTGTAAATTATTTTTAAGTTTGTATAAAAGAAAAATTAGTTTTTCCCTCCCCCTCCCTATGGCCACAACTCAAATCCTTGCTTCTAAATTTCTCGCATTTTCGCTTCATTAATCACTTATTGATCTATTAAAACATCAATTTAAAGAATATAAAGTAATTAGAATTAATATTTTAAGTATTTTAAAAATAGTTTTCATACTGTACATACATAAAATTCAAATTTAAGTAGACTGTGATAAAATTCAGCACCGTTTGTCGTTTTTTTTTGTAATATTAGGATATTATTGAAAGAGAAAATTTTTCTATATCAATATAATTTTTAAGCACATAATTAGCAAATTCTAAGCATTTTGTATGCTTTATTTAATTATTTTATTTAATCTATTCATTAATGATATTAAATTTTCTGAATCTCGTATGTTATTATATGCCGACGACCTAAAACTATTTCGTATCATTAAAAATTCAAATGACTCTGAGTTATTACAAAATGATTTGAATTACCTATATAATTGGTGTGACTTTAATAATTTATACTTAAATGTCTCTAAATGTAAAGTAATGACCTTCTCTAAAAAAACGCACTCCATACTTACATAACTATCACTTTAATAATTCTAAATTCATCCGCGTCTACCAAAATAAAGACCTAGGTGTACTGTTCGACACGTCATTAACATTTAATTCCCACTATATTAGTATCCAGAATAAAGCTTCCTCCTTTCTAGGTTTTATTAATCGTAGTTGCCAGGACTTTAAAAATCCAACTGCATTGAAAGCGTTATATTGCTCACATGTACGATCAGTACTAGATTATAACTCAATAATTTGGTCATCTAGCACGTTAGGTCCAAAACAAATACTTGAATCGATTCAAAATCGTTTTTTAAGAATAATATCCTTCAGATGTGAAATTTTCCGCCAGCCTCACTCTTCTTATCAGCCATTGTTAACTTTCTTAAATCTCGAACCACTGGAAATTCGAAGGAAAAAGTTTGATCTCTCCTTTGTTTTTAAATTATTAAATGGACAAATAAACTGCCCAATTTTATTATCTAAATTAGATTTTTCAGTTCCAAGTCGCAACACTAGACAGTCAAGCACTTTTTATGTTCCATTTCAGTTCACGAATTATGGTTTAAATACTCCTATTATTAGATGCATGCAATTAGTTAATAAGTATAATGTTGATATATTTTCATATGTAACTGTAAATACTTTTAATTTGTATCTAAATAGCATAATTTTCTAATTCATAACAAACTGTATTTTACCTATGTTTCTTGTATCTGGGCAACTGCCCGTATAAATAAATAAATAAATAAATAAATAAATAAATATTTGTTTTTCAAAGTTGTATGCATATAACTGTTAAAAAATAATAAAACTATAGTTGCTCGTCACTCTTAAAAAAGATTAGTGAAACACTAGTTGTTGCTCATACATTTTAATATTAATGCGTTATTCTAGTTATTATTTAAATATTATTATTAGACATAATAAACGAATATTTTATGTGCTTTATGATTATTTTATTATATTTATTTCAATACTTGTGGGATATCTTGTTGATAATTATTATAAATAAAAATCTTGCATACATATTTATAAATTATACACACTTATAATTATGGCATTCTAAAAAGTGGATTTACAATAAAGATGGTAATTTTTATAAGTGTAATGTTTCAAGCTTAATTTATTAAAGTAGTTTATTCTTAATATTTCGAATTTTACTTAGTATCACTGAACTCAAGAATTTCAGGTTTTTTTTTCTTTTGGTAATAGATAATTTACTCCCGACAAATTTATATTGATTTTAAGACGAAATGAGTAATACTTTTAGAATTCGTAGAAAATTTCTTGAGTCGCCCCATACCATATTATGTACACGGTTGACTGATCGGAAATAATAACTATTAGGTGTACGGTATAGTGGTAGGTATACATATCAGATAACTAATATATTTTAACGAATACAATATACTTATATACCATACCACTAAAATGGCCCTTATGTAAATTTTGATATATTCTCAAAATAAACTATTGTATTATTGTATTATATAAGTTACATTATAATGAAAATATATTTCTAATGTAGTTAATATAGAAATTCCTCGTAAAGATTGATATTCGAAAACGTTCATACGATAAAAAAAAATCTTTTAACACTCGGTATACGATGATATACATAATTCCACGAAAAAAAAAGAACCTTCCCCCGATTTTTATTTTTTTGAGTAATTTTTCATAGAACTTTCAAATATAATAATTAATCATTCTTATACGTCACGTCCTGTGTGCATATATTATATATCATATGAAATTGTTTGTCGGAAGGTTTTGAAGCATACGCGGTAGGAAATAATTAGTATGGAAATTAAATATGAAAAATTAATAAGCGATCAACGGCTAAACATGTTATTGGAAATAAAAAATAAAAAAAAAATAAATGAATAAAAAAATTATAAAAAAAATTATATAAACATTTCTTTCCTATGTGTCGAATAGGTGTGGCACGTATTATCTTAAGCGATTATATTATTATAACCACAGTGAATTTATTGTATTATTATTATAATTTATAATCATTAATTTTAAAACGATTATTAATAACTGGCCGCACCGTAGTCTAATTATATCAATATAAATTATAATAGCATATTACACACACGCTTTATATATTTATATATGTAAATACATGATTACACGACTGTTATGTTGCTTTTCATTCGACTCATTACACATGTTATTTTTTTAATTTAACGATGTACTTATGACCGCGCAACGGATATCCAAGAAGAAACATAATTCACGGAAACGATAATATGCATTATTATAATAAAACTCTAATCACTGGTGCCAAATATGTGCATGTATGACGATAAGAAAAAAATCTATCATTAATTAACGTGCAATCGTATCAATAAAGCAATACGATGTGCAGAGACGCTTTCGTGGAGATAATTTGGAGAACAGATTTATTTCCCTAACTTCCTTGGTTTTTGTGAATTTAACACGTAATTTTTTGTAATTAATTTAAAAAAAGCCTTGGAGCAGTGGCACACACTCTCTATGGGCAAAAAACTTCTATGTTTTAGGTCGATATTTCGATGTTTTAACATAGATGATTTGTTTTCAATTAATCGATTAAATATCAATGTTTGTTTCGAAATGTTCGAATTTTTTTTTTGTATTATTTTAGTATGAAGTATACAAAAATCATTGTACAGTATATATTATACAGTTATAATTAGAGCTCGTAAGTTCATGCACTAAAAAACGCATAAATAAGCATGCAATAATGCACTAACATTTGATCGAATATGCATTAAAAATCCTTAACTATTCACGAAAAAAAATATATAAGCATTTTTTAAAATAATAATAATTATCCATTAATATTTTTAAAAGTCATATTTTTTCTTGACTTACATTTTATTAAAATTATAATTAATGACCACACGTTACAACGAAAATTGCAATAGACATGTCAATAGGAGGAGAGTGGTAATTGTAATGCTTTTAACTTATAAAATTTAATGTCATAAAAAAATCAAAATATTGATAAAATACTAAGATTATACTAAGATTTTATAAACAAGTTCAGAAAATTAAATAAGAATAAATTAAAAATTTTATTGACCAATTGTTTTTTTTACATAAAAAACGATTTCGCTGAATTTACATAAAATAATATGTGGTCAAAAAAAAATCAACTACAGTCGATTTACGATAACTCGAAGTTTAAGGGGGATAAAAATTCACTTCGAGATATGTATTCGAGATATCTAACTAATTTATGTGGGAAGAATTTTCTAGAGGAATAAAACACAATTCGAGTTGTCAAGTTTTTCGAATTATCGAGATTCGAGTTATCGCGACTTGACTGCATATGCCAGATACGCCAATACACACAAAACATACAAAAACATGCACTATTAAAATCTAGATTTTTATTACCATTGTTATGAAACGGATTTTTATCTTAATTAGCATATTTTCCGATGTAGCAAAGAAAATTACAAATGGATGAACTTACGAGCCCTGATTATAAGTATTTAATATGTATTTAAAAAATGTTATTTTAACTCTTGAATTTATTATTTAATCAAGAAAATAGTACACTGTACAGATAATAAGGTGTGCAACAGATGGCAGCTCTAGAGGGAAAACATTTTTTTCGATGTTTTTTCACCGATACATCGAACACATCGATATTTTAAAAATCGATATGTCAATACATCGAATATCGATGTTCATACAATTTTGCTCATTCCCACTCTAGTGTGTGCCAAAATATTAAAAAATATTATATAAATATTAGAAATTAACTATAGAATTGGTAATATAACTATTAATATAATATTACCCGTAGTTTAGAACTACTGACCATGGATCAAATTAGCGTTTTGTGCAACTTTCAGGTCATGGTAGGACAAGGCTTTCGCAGTAGCCGAGTCTTCCGATTGGGGTGGGGTACCCCGACCCGTGACCAGCGACTTGGTACCAGTGGAAGGCGTGGAAACCGAGAGAACTAGCACGGGAACCCTGTGTCGTCTATAGACCATCAGCATCGGCCGAAATCGTACCATTTGGAACTAAGCGGGGACTGATTCCCCTTAAGCCCTAACACTGAATGGGAGTTTTATTACTAACTAGCGCCGGTCCCACAACCATCACATTAGGTAACCTAACCTTGGCAAGCTGATCCGACGTATAATAGAGCTCCCCTCTCTCGTTGGACCCATTAGGTTTTTAATTGATATTGATTGATCGACCCGACACTCCGCCGTTTAGAAGTGTCTCCCACTATTTTGATCAATGGATTGATCGGTTAGTGGTGAGCCATCCTCTTAAGGTCGTTTTTTACGACTAGCTGGGTAACTGTCACCATATTCTTTTTTCTAGTGACAGGATTTTTTTTAGATATCTTATAGAAGAATTTTATTTTTTGAAGTGATATCTATGATATTATAATGTTTGATACAATTAATTAATTTTGTTTGTAATTTTTGTAATTTTGTTTATTTCGTATTATTTTTAATTGTTCTCATAATCAGCCCTTTTGCATTGTAGAAATATACAATTAATATTAGTATTCGATTATTGTAAGCACATGTGTGCATGTATCAATAATGTATTTGGCAATTCACTTTTAGTTATAACATTACTGATTATGACATCATTTTCATTGTTAAACTAACCTCGATAGTGCATATATATATAGGAATTTTCAATGTAGGTAATAAACTACTTGCTCTTAAACGGTCATACCGTGAGTACAATCAGTGATATAGTCCAGTTGTATATTACATTTATATTATAGTTATATTACAGTATTTACATAATCATAAAGTCGTGTTACTTATTTATATTAATACCTGAATCATTTGTTTGCTCAAGCTTCATTATTCAACAGGTTATAGGCCCAGATACACAGTCTAGGTAGATTAATGATTGAAGTATTTGTACATTCATATTAACACAGACAACTACAACCAGTCGGAGATAGTCTTAAATTTCAGGAACGTTGGAACAGTCGTATTGGGTAATTTTTGATAATCAATTAGTATACAGGAATCATCAGTCATGGAAGACTCGATGAAGATTACAAAATTAAGTACGGAGAACTGGCCGCAATGGAAATTCCAAATGAAAGTCATACTTAATTCCCTGGAGGTAGGAAGTATTATTTCAGGTGATTGGACAAAACCTAGTTCAAAGACCACAAAGACGTTAGATAAGAAAAATGACGAGGAAGCCAAAATACGATGGCAGAAGTAAACAGCTTAGTTAAAGGTAGATGGTAAATGACAAAAAGTAATTGTTACCTCAGTAGATAATGGTTCGTTGCAATATTTAACAAACGATGAAACTGCATTTGAAATGTGGGAAAAACTGCTTAGTATTTATGAGCAGAAGTCTGAGGTGAGTATACATTTGCTTCAAGAAAATTTTTACAGTTATTCAAAGGAGCCAACAGATGACATATCGACACACATTTCCAAATTAGAAAATTTAGGAAAAAAATGAGTTTAGCAGGGGAACCTATCACAGATAATATAATAATAACAAATTTTAATGACATTACCAAAGGAATATCAACATTTTTACAGTGCTTGGGGCTCTATCCCAGCGACAAGTAAAATGTTAAACAATTTAACTAGTCGGTTATTGATTGAAGAATCAAGGATGCAACAGATTAAAAGTGAAGTTAGTGATCAAGAGAAATCAAGTGCATTTCCAGCTAAATTTCAAAACAAATCTAATGGTAGATAATGGCAGATAATAAAGGTAAAAAGGAATTTATTAATAATAAAAATAAATTAAGTCGTTTTTACTGCGGTTAGAAGGTACATTTCAAAAGAGATTGTTAAAGTTACTTTTAGACTATGGATGAAAAAAAAATCAAGTCCATCAGAAATAAATGAAAACGCAATTATAAGTGAGTCAAGTGAAAAGAATACTTTAACTGATATGTGGGTATTAGACTCAGGAGCGTCAGATCATATGTGCGCAAAATTAGAATGGTTTTCTAGTTATGAGCCATTTGTGAACACAAAACATGTTACAATCGGTGACGGAACAAATTTGTATGCAACAGGCAAAGATAATATAAATATATTGACTTATATGAACCGTAATTGGAAAAGAAATTACTTAGCGAACGTATTACATGTGCCGGGACTAAAATTTAATTTATTCTCATATGATACAGCATTGGATAAAGGTTTAAAATTAACTTCAGATGGTAAAAAGTATGTGTTTACAACGAACGGACAAATAGTCGGTACAGGTGAACGGAACGGGAGATTATTCGAATTAAATGTGAAAGTCGACTTTCCAAATAAAACTGAATGTTATGCGAACATTGCAGTTAAGGACATTTTAAAATTGTGGCATAAACGTTTGGGTCATCAAAATATTCAGTACGTGAAAAATTATTTGGCAAAACATAATATTGATTATTTAGCCGAGGATGAACAATTTATTGTGACAACTGCATAATTGGAAAACAACAACGTAAGTCATTTTGTGAGA
Source organism: Sipha flava (assembly GCF_003268045.1). Taxonomy (NCBI): domain Eukaryota; kingdom Metazoa; phylum Arthropoda; class Insecta; order Hemiptera; family Aphididae; genus Sipha; species Sipha flava. Next base: position 1,069,410 of record NW_020272866.1, read on the forward strand.
GTACTACAAAGTATAACAATGTAGGAGAACTAATTCGTACAGACTTATGTGGACCAATGCAAAAGGACTCATTAGGTGGGTCAAAATATTTTCTATTATTCATGGATACTTGTTATGTTTTGTTTTGAAGATTTTTCCATAATTGATTTAGTCATAGAAAGATTTTTTTTTCTTGATTTGAAAAAAATCGAGAGATTTTCCTACACATTCAGGATGTTTAGTTGATAGATGCCTTTCAAGTTTTGAAAATTTCATACATTCGTTGGATAGCGTTTCGAAACAAATCACACACTGCGGCACAGGCTCCTCCTCAGTACCAAAAAATACAAACCCGATTTTTAAAAAGTCAGGATTATACTTACGAAAATATATTTTAGTTTTCTTTCTTATATTCAAACTTGACACATCAACAATCTCACTACTAGTTCCACTACTACTAGTTTAATAGTTCCTTCATCATTTGACAGCTTCGTCTTATGACAAGACCCAGTTTGAAACCAAGTATCCATATTTATGTGTAGCGTAATTAATAATATATACTATGTGACACTATGTAATACTATGTAATAACTCACAACAGACACAACGACACATAAACACACAACCACTGTTACTGCCACAAATAACTAGTTTACCAATTTACGAAATCGAAATACCTATTAAGTTTATCGCAACTCGCACGCCGCACAGTGGGCGGAATTTCGAAAATAGCTGGAAACAAATAACAAATGTAATATATTTATTTTTAAATGTTTTAATGTACTTATAACGTTACAGTACAAGTTTTTAATAACATTTAAGATTTTTTTATATTTTATCAGGCATATACTAAAAAAACATTAAGCAAATTTAACATGCAATACACTATTCCATTTAAAATTTGAGTCGGTAATCATAACCGTTTTTTCGGAAGTAACTGAATTCGAACGAGTTAAAAGAGTCAACACTTTGGAGGATAATGACATCATTTTTTAGTAGGATGTGGCCGTATTGATGATATAACCGGATCAGAAGTAACAATTAGACGATGAAGAAGATCAATATTTGTATCAATTCGACTGGTTTTCCGAGTGAAATGCTCTCGAAAAGATTTATAATGCTTATTTTTTGCTCCGAGGCTTCCTCAGATAGTTGTCCAATTGGTAGTAAGCAATGTTTTATAACATCATTACCGTGTAATAAAATTTTATGAACACTAGCCGGCATATAATACCAGTAAGGACGCAAGGCCGCGAAAGTGACCACGAGGTCGACAATATCGAAAAAAAAGACGCGTTGACACTTCACGCAGTGACATACACACAAGATCGACAAACGGTCACGGATCAAACGCACGACAGACGACAATCGAGTACCAAAAGGAATCGGTCTTAGGAAATAATACACACGGAAAGAAAGGCGGCGCAGGCGCGATAATTATCGGCTGGCCAAGCGCGAACGTGTCACGCAAAAAACAACCAAGTTTTTTAGCACACACCACTCTGATCGTAACCGGGCGGCCGGGTGCGCGTCACCGGTAGGGGTAAAAAAGGGGGTGCCGACGGTGGTCTTCGCGAATCCTCAACGCTCGTCGCGATGGTGCTCAAACAGTGATAATATACAAGGTTTTGATTTGAACTTTTTAGTTCCTTCTAATCAGACTCAGTTAATTAATAACAGCAATCTCTTTAATAATGCAATTGAAAAAGAGTCAAATCAATACATCAGCTAATTAAGCAGTTCCCCTTATATTATATCAACAAAGCTTGAGGGAGAACTTAAACTCATAGAAAATTCTTTATTGTTAAATTCTGAGTTTAAAAATATAAATTCTGCTCATGAAACGTTAAACAATATTCATTCAGATTACTATCCAATATTTACATCATTTATTAAAATATTAGTTACACTGCCCATTTCTGTTACAACAGCAGAAAGAAACTTTTCTTCTTTACGGTTACTTAGAACTTGGTTAAGGGCTAGAATGACAGAAGAACGATTAACTGGATTAGCACTTACATATATACATAAAGATATTAATATCGACAATGAAAATAACATTGAAAATATAATAAATAGATTTTCTAAAGAAAAAAAAACTCGATTTTGTGTTGTAAAAATGTAGGTATTTTTTATTTATAGGTAATACTTAATTATGCAAATTTATAAAATTACTTTTTAAATATATATTAATATTTTGTTATTATTAAAATAAGATTGTTTTGTGAACAATAAATAATAATAATAAGATTGTATTGTTGTTTATTTTTCTTAGTACACCTTATATTTCAAGTACCTACTTAAAAATAATTATTTGAGAATGTTTTTTTGATTCTATTTTTTATTTTATATATTACTAAAAGCTATGGGCTAACATAATTTTTGTTGCTTTTACATATTATGTTACAATTTAGACAGCTTAGTCGTAAGTATAAGAACAATTTATTTTGCGCCCCCTCCGTAAAAAATTTCTGGATCCGCCCCTGGTTGGTCGGATCTTCTTTATCTGTGTGTAGATTCGTAGGCAATGTTCTTAGTGAACGTCTAAAACGCAAAAAACTTCCAACTATTTCACAAGTTTTATAATACTTAATACTTAAATGTTAAGTTGATTAAATTGAAGATTAAAAAAATACATTTAATATCTAATTAAATATGTTATTAATATTATAGTTATAATTATTAACAAGGTTATAAAATTATATTTAAGAATGTGTGGAAGTAAAGCTCCCGCGGGTTTATTTTTGAAAGTGACTTTGTGGATAGGTGGTATTTTTCCATTCAGTATGCTACCTCTATTAATTTTTGAGTGTGGGCCATTACCCAGGAGTAATACGTTTATAGAATAAATCCTAATAATATTATTCTTTAAAATATAAGCTCAGTATAAACTTATCCATATTAATAGCTGGAAAATCTAAATATTTTCAGAGTTTTTATTCATCCTAATTCGTAAAAAATTTTTTAGAAGCCACTGATCGTGTCCGCTTGTCGATGAATACTAAATAGGATTTAAGTACACGGTTATATTTACATACATGGTACATTATACTATAATATTGTATATAGATGCGTTGAACTGCTAGTGCAAGAGAGCATAATCGTACGATAATCGCACGCATTACAGTAATATAATTATGTAATTTATTAGTCTCATTAATCTTCATATTCATACACATACACGTTCGTTGTAAATAATAATATCTTCAGTCTAGAATGTACAGATAATAGATTTCGGTGGCATTGAATTGTTTTCTTCTATCGTATAAATATGTATAACACAATGAATATGTATGTTTGGATTATATGGGTGTGAGCGTACGCCGTACACACAAACGCACACACACACACACACACACACACACACACACACACACACACACACAAATAATAAATATGTGTATGTATGTAATGTGTATACTAAAAGCTTTGCATGAAATTAACATTAATTTTGTTTTCTATTATAATACAACAAAGTCAGGAATTCGCTTTCCGGCAAATCCCACACCTCGTAAAATTTGCATTACAAATATTGTACGTGAATTATTCGGAAAAAAAAGAAAGAAAAATAGGAACCAACATTATTTAATTCTCATCGCACTTCGTTTTTTGAAAAGTTTTTATGACACTATGACAAACACATATTTATGTATTTATATTTTGTACACATGTACTGCTCGTATATTACGCGTATACAAACCGATTCCCGTTATTTTCTAAAATTTATGTCAATTGCTGCTGTGAATTATTCGTAACAACATTGAATTAACGCCCAATCAACGAAAATTGTGTCTTGTAATTTCACCGTTAAGAAGACACGTCTTTAGTATCACCGGTTTCCGCTATCGAATGATTTTTAACAATAATTGACAACGCCAACTGTATTTAATATTGATTTATTTGTATTTTTTTATTATTTTTATTTTCTGTCGACAATCCGCTGTTTATGGCGTATTATATGGACGTCTATCATCAAAAATCTAGGGAGACAGGCAAGGGCGTACCTAGAACTTTAAAGGTCCGTGGCAAAATAATCCAACTGGCCCTTAGTTTTACAAATTTGGAAGAAGGAGATATAAGGAATATTCTACGAAAAATAGCCACGTAAAAAATTCTGCCCTTTAAGGTTACAAATAATTAAAAATATGTTAAGTATAATATTATTTTTATAGTCACATTGTATTAAACATTTTTGCGGTTTAAATAAAATAAACAAAGCAAAACAAAATTTAAATATTTAATATTTAAATTTAAAGTAATATTCAGCCAGTTTTATCAAAATTTCATTTTTTTTTTGGTTTTGCTTCGGGAAAATGATTGATTAAATCTTCAATGTAAACTTCTCGAGCTGTTTCTTGTTTATTTGAAATTAATGCCAGGCCTCTTAAACGATCTTGCGTCATTGTACTTCTTAAATATCCTTTAACAATTTTCAGCTTAGAAAATAACTGTTCCGCGCTTGTAGATGTAACAGGAATTATCAAAAATAATAAAAGAGTAGTACATACTTCTGGGACACTGACTGTTAAAAATTGAGCAAGATCTCTAATTTAATTAAGTTGACTTATTTGATTTTTAATAGTTGATCTTACAGCTAAAATTGACTTGTAAATGTTTTTGATATGTCTTTATCATATTTGCTAACCAATTTTGTAGCTTCATTTAAAAGCTCTAAATCAGTTGCTGATGTAAGAAAAGATGGTTGTAAACATGTGAAATTTAGCATTAATTCATGAAAATTTGTAAAACGTTTACTTATTTGATTTATTAATATGTCCAACGTTCTATTAAAAATAGTAACACGAAATAAGATTTTTGGACAAGTTAAACGCATATCAGTACATAATTCATCGAAATATCTTTTTACAACTTTACGGCGTTTTTTTTCAAACTCTGTAGAGATGGACCAAATTTTAGCAATCATATTTGCTTCTTACAAAATATCATTAAAATTACATCTGTATTCTTTTAATTGTTCATAACAGTTTTTCAATTAATTTGATGCATTATATAAATCGACTGATTTTGACTGGAGAATTTTAGAAGTTAGGTTTATAATTTGTAAAATTTTACATTGAAAAACTTAAGTGCAAGTAAAGTTATAATTTTCAATTTGTTTTTTAATCCTTTCAGCTTTATTTCGCTCATCTAACTTAGAGCTGCAAAATTTAACTTTTGTTAAAGCTTTTTGAATTTTTGACTTTTAGATTCCTTAATTAAGTCTGATAATACACGCCATCATGACGAGGGGTTATGTGTTCAAAAATGACGTGTTCAAATAAAATTTGTTCGAATGAAAAGTGTTCGTTGAAAAATATGTTCGAATGAATTTTTGTTCGAATAGGTTTTAGTTCGAATAATTAAACTCATTGTTAAAAAAAAACATCTATTAAATTATTTATTTCTTTATTATTTATATTGTAAAAAAATTATTAAATGTTTAAATTGTACGCAATACCTCTTAAAAACTATATTATTTTGATTACTATTTTTAAATCTTAAAACTAATATTTTAATTCTATCTTCATGTTGTTATCGGGATACCTAAATTTTTTTTGCAATTCTGCCTTGAATAAATTGTTCAATTAAGCTTTCGTTCTCGTTCTGAATTTTTTGAAGAAGTGTTATGAATATATATTATATTTTAACATACAAATATATATCTTCTGTATATATAAAACAGTAAGCTGATTGACTGCTATCAACGCACAGCTCAAACCATTGGACGGATCTGGCTGAAATTTGGCATACAGATAACTTTTATGATGTAGACGTGTGCTAAGAAAGGATTTTTCGAAATTTTGAATTTATAGGGTTGAAATCGGTTTAATATTTTTTGACCAGGTCGATAACTGCGCTTTTGAAAATGAATTATATTAAATAAAACTATTAAAAAATTATTAAAAAACTATTAAAAACTATTTAAAAACTATTAATTTTATTTTTGGTAGTAAATGACGGGTATTGCATAAATATTAAACAAAAAGATCCCGCAACAGGTGCCAAAACAAATAAGAATGTTAGTTCAAAAAATTATTATGCATATCGATTGATGATTAGACGCGATCAGGACTAAGTTATTTTACGATGCATAAGCTTTGTCAACAATTCATGGTCGAAATATATATAAAGATAGATAGCGAACGATTTCGATACTTCGATTTCGATTCAATCAAAAAAAGCTGCGTGCAAAAGATTCTCAAAACAATTGTTAGATATTGGATATGGGAAAGTTACTACAGATGAAACGGGATGTATAAAATTACCGAACGATTTCTGCACAATCATTTATTCGCAAGATGCTCTCATTGACCAGATATGTTCCAGTGTAAACAGACAATACACAAATCATGAGTGGCTGGCAGAAAGAGCAATTTTAGTAGCAAAAAATGTGGAGGTCAACGAATTGAATCTCAAGATACAAAATTTGTTACCAGAAAACTTGGTGTCATACAAATCTAGATACAGTTTGCGATGCTACTGAAGTTGTAAATTATCCAACAGAGTTTTTAAACTCGTTGGATTTACTAGACATGCCACCGCATAATTTACAATTAATCATTACAATTTACCATCGATAAAATACCTCCTTCAGAGTCATTTAAAGTTGTAATACATGCAGATAAAAAACCACCAGAAGAACATAGAGGCAGGTATAATGCACCAACGGCAAATGAAGTTGCTTTAGTGTTAGTAGATCAACAGTTTGATCGAAGAGACATCATCCTCGAAAACCGAAGTAACTCACTTCACCGTATCAGTGAGATACATCGAGCATACGACGCACTGCAGTATCCTTTAATGTTTTGTTGGGGGGATGATGGGTATGCAATCAATATACCACAACGCGATCCAAAAACCAAGTTACCGCTTAAAAAAAACTGTCTCTGCATCAAGTTTTTACTCATATAGAATAATGGTCAGAGAAGGGGAAGACAACTATTTAGTTAATTATCGTTCTCTTTTCAGTCAATATTTGGTAGATGAATACGCCAAAATTGAAACTGAAAGACTAAATTACATCAAAAACAACCAAGCCAAATTGCGTGCAGATAGTTATATTCATTTAAAAGATGCGATTGGACGACGAGACATAGAAGCTAATCAGTTAGGCCAAATGGTTATACTCCCGTCAACTTTTACTGGTGGGCCAAGGTACATGCACGAAAGAACACAAGATGCTATGACCTACGTTAGACATTACGGTCGTCCTGACCTTTTTATTACTTTTACATGTAATCCTTGCTGGGACGAGATAAAAGAGCTCTTACTTCCTGGTCAAAGATCATATGATCGACATGATATAATTGCAAGAGTGTTTCGGTTCAAAGTCAAAAAGACCATGAACTTATTGACAAAAGGTAAAATATTCGGAGAAGTGAGATGGTATATGTATTCAACAGAATACCAAACTGTAGAGAGGTTCAGGTAGTTGTAAGCTATAACTTATCGAATAGGTTATGATAATAATCATTATCTTAAAAACTAAATTAATATGTATAAAATATTATTTCAAAATTCTTAATTAATTTAAATTTCAATAGATTTAACAAAATTTAATCTTGGCAGGTTACATACATTTATATACTTAAACCCGGCAACGACGGGTAATTCAGCTAGTATATATATATATATTTGTCAATAATTATTATAAAAAATATACTGCAGCAGTCGGTAAATTACAGTCGGTGCCTATGTTACAGAAACCCATATTATGATTTGTGATTACGCTTACGATAACATAACGAGTAGATAAAATATATTGCTCTATATCAGATACTATATTAATGTTAAAATACACGTTTGTCTTTCCTTGGTTAACGGTATAATAGTCGATTAATAACGATTATTAATTTTTATATACTATAGAATCTATAGTATAGATAATATATATCTTAATATCTATAATATCAAAATAATAATTACAAAGTTTTCGAACAAAAATTCATCCGAACATATGCTTTTTTTAAACACTTTTCATTCGAACACATTTTATTCGAACATATCATTTTCGAACACATAACCCGACACCCGCCATCATGCTACACTATGTCCAAAAAAAAAACAAAAACTCGTTGAATATCAAAAAAGATTGTCATTTCTGTTATTTCTTTTACAGCATCATTGAGAACTAAATTTAAATTATGAGCTGAGCAACGTTTAACGAAACTTCATAGACTAATAATAAAATAAATTAAAAGAACATTGAGTAACAACGATGGTCACCTTTTCCTAGAATTTTTTTTTCATATTGAAACTTTGCGGTTACAATAGAATAGTTCTAATTTAGTATCTAAGTATAAAATATAAATGTATACGCTCGGTTTCTGCGATTGCGATAGGCTTTATTATTATTGCCGTTCTTCAATATTATTATATAGTAATATCGCCAACGTCGACGGGCTGGTAAATAAAATAATCTATAAATATAATCGTGGTCAGTCATTCAATTTATTTTATTTTAAAACAATTTAATTTTACAAGAATATTTATTATTTTTAAAGAGAATCGTATTTATAAATTTTGCAATAATAGTGATTTGTTTTTGAATTTACGATTTTTATTCTTGATGGGCCCTCTAGAGTCGTGGGCCTATGACTCATTGCCCATCATGCCACCCTATCGTCATGCCACTGGGAACAGATGTAGTACCTCTGGTCAATCGACATCGATATATTTATATCGATATGTATCTATGACTCACAGAGTTCGTTTTCCCGTGGTAAAATGTTGTCCCGTTGGTAAAATTTTATTTTGTAAGTTTAGCTAACAAAATAAATGTATTATATATTTAATATAAATTAATAATTATAATATTTTATGTATAAATGTATAATAGGAAAACCCAGGGGAAATGCCCCCTCCCCCACCAAATGGATGTCCTTACTCACATGCTTTATGATCCGTGTACATTATTTTTAACAATTATTACTAACATATCTGAAATGATCGTAATTTATATAAGTTTTGTTTTGGTATTATTGGTGCACATATTTTTTTTTTTTTTTTTAGGCGTTCAACGGTTTATAGTAGTTATACTTGAGAACACGTAGGTAATCCAAAGACAGCCGGGCCAAAGTACCATCAGAGAACTTTTTAAAACAATTTAAAAATGTTGACTTTTCGAATAATTGAAGTACCTTTTCCTCCCATTTCTCCGATCACATTACACGACACACGACTTATCTTTACACCCAAGACCCAACATATTTTTCACTTAAACTGAGCTTTAATATATTATCCTTTGTATTTCTACGGATATCCTATAGTGTAGTATTACGTAATAAATAATACAGTAGCAGTGCAGAAAGTTTTTTCAAAAAATAAAATAAATAAATTAACTTGACCTTATTAAAGACTTACATAAATCTAATAATAATTGAAATTGACAACTGATTCATTTACACGATTTACTGATTCATATATTTTTCTGCGGTAAAACTTCTAATAAAATAATGATATTTTAATTAAATGTATTCAATGATTAGGAGCATATTAAAGGGCGTGAAAAAGAAGCAGATATTCCACCGACCACTTAGTAAGAGTAGAATTTTATTTAAGGGCGGCAAAAATATTTTGAATAATATCTCAAAAATTTAGAATGGTACCTACATAGAAAAAAAGTTGAAAACTTTAATATATTTAAAAGTTTATATCTTTATGTATATTATTAAGAGAAAGAGTTATTAGTATATAGTAAAATTCGTTTGAAATGACGCTTAATACAAATAATATGAATTTTTATTAGTGACCACACTATCGTCATTTGGTAGATAAATTTTGTATTTATTTGAATAATATCAGTTCATTTAAAATCTCTTCTGGGAAGCCATGTTTCAATAAAATTGTATATTTAATTTAATAATTTAAATAAATTAAATATTCTCTATTTATATTTTATGTAAAAAAGAACAATTTATAACAATTATAATTAAAAGTGGATACGATGACAAACATTATTTTATTTTTATGTATTCATATACATATACATATATATATAGCTGATACGAGCAATTACTAATTCGAAATAGAATTATTTTGTTGCAAGATTTTTTTTTTTATGTAGTTTATATATTTTTACAAAACTAGATTAACTAAACATCATTATTTTGAATCAAGTGTATGCATAATATAATTGGGAATATAAAAGTAAATATGCAACATTTTAAAACTCAATTTGATTTAACATTTTATTGTATCTTCATCGCTATGCGCGAGTGTTTATATATTTTCAAAACAAAAAAATATCATTAAAATTGGGTGATTAAAATAAAAATAAATACTAATTTACAATAATAAATATTTAGTATATAAATATATATATATATATATATATACTCGTATATAATATATATAGGATAGGATTAATACGATAATAAATATATAATATAAATATATATATATATATATATATATAGGAATAAAAGAATATGTGCAAATTAATAATAAATAAAACATATTATTTGGAACGTGGGTCTATTTTGTATCATGCGTATAACGCATATCTAAAAAATAAAAAATAAAACACTAATAATATAAACAGAAATGCTTTAACATAAAAATACATAAGTATAAATAGCGTACATATTTTTCATACGAGTGAATACAAATTCACTGTGAAGTTGATTCAACATCGAAATATATTAATCAATACACGATATGATGATAAATTAATTTTAAATCTCTGCAGTATAAATTCATATTTATACATTGTATAAAACCGATAATATTGTATTCTATATAATATATAAAGTATAAATACATAATAATAATTTATATATTCGCTATGATAGCTACAAGTAAAATTAACAAGAAGACGAGTAATAAATAATGATGATAAATTATGCAAGATCACAGGCTATATGGATATTGAAGTAAATATTCGATCAGTTCGTTTGGTAGTGATGTAGGAGTGATAGTGATCAGACGCTTGTGCCGGTTGATCACCAGCCGAGATGTGTGTTTAAGTGACGGGAACCCAGTGGCGTCGGTCTTGATCATTGGTCGACAGAGGTTCATCCACGAGAAAAATTGGCCGCACTGATCGATCCACACAGGGTACACGATCATCTGGCGGGCAGCTTCGATCCGAGACAGCCGCACGTAATAGTCGATCAGTTCGATTGGGCATCGGAACTTGGGCACGCGGAGCGCGCCGGCCCGCCGTGGCATCGAGTCCAGCCCAAACAAGCCGTCCGCGTAAGAGAACCGCACGCTCATCAGTCGATTGTCACCGCGGCGGCCCGTTTGCACGTCCATCGTGAACAGGTGCCCGAAGTGCTTGGAGTCACGTACGCAGAACCGGCCAGCCGGCATGTTGGCTAATGCACCGGCCGCACTGACCCGAGCGTCTGCACCTTCGTAGTACCAGCCGGACGTGCGCAGCCGATCCACCGCAGTAGATAACACTCGCAGATCGCGCGCACTTACCGCGTCCGGCCCACCAACCAAGATATCCGAGACAGGCGCTTTCACTGCGGTTACGGCAGGAACAGTGATGCTGGCCGTGACTGCGGCCGCCGCCGCCATAGACGACCTGCACCGTGTTCCAGCAGACGACAGCTGCTGCTGCTGCTTGATACGTCTGCACGATACCACGCGACCGCCGGCCAACGTTAGCTTGGACCGTTCCCGAGACAGCGCGTGATTAATGTGCATCTGGTACAGAACCAGGTTGCGTTGTTCGCACGCCCACCTATCCCACAGCCTGATCCAGCACGCCTGCAATCGGAGTGAGTTGTCTGTGTCCTGGAGAACGACGGGCGGTACCACCGCATTATGGTCGCTGTCCTGTCGCTCCGTTTCCCAACACGAAGTGTTTAACATGCTCCGGCCATGGCCCGTATTACACAGCCGACGTCAATATTTCACGTTTGCTGCCACGGCGCTCGGCCGTGGGTCAGCCGTGGTGGTGTATAATTGTACGGTCGTTGTCGCCACTGAAAAAACAACATCGGCAACACATCAGTAAAATATTATAAGTATATATATGATTAACATTATTCTATGTACCGTACGCACAAGTATGAGTTTAATCTATGAAATTTAAATTTAAATAGTGGTATACGTAAAACGGAAAAGATCCGTATTTCTTTTTATATTTTACCATGCGATGGTCAAAATTCTAAAATATTATTAAAAAATTTATTTGGGGAGGAGTAAGTATTATAATCCAAATAAATTACATAAAACAAACTTTTCGGTTAGTTTGGGCAAGGAGGTAAAAATCGTTAGAAAGGACCCTGTTATTTACTATCGCTATTAGTTTGTAAGTACTATTTATATATAAAACGTTTGATAGTATTACAAGCTATATATAATTGATAATGAATATAGTTTGATCGTGTCGATTCGATCGTTAAGCTAATAAAATATAATGATGATAACAATATCATATTATACAACAATACTATTACGGTTCGTGGAGAACATGGTTTGTAACGGGCAGACACATGAGATATAATATCGGTCGGTTGGTTGTACACAAGTTAAAGTGCGACGACAGGTTCTTGTTTATTCTTTATTCTTTGTTTATGACATGTTAACACGAGTATCGAGTACTTAAAGCAGTGGTTCCCAAACTTTTTTCCGCGGTGCATTTTTTTGGACTCAATTTAGCCACGTTGCCCTGCTGTGAATAACATGAAAGACAAAACAAAAAAAATACTCATTGATAACTAATTTAATTAATTTTATTAAAATTAACTTCATTATAAATTAATACATTTTTAAACCTAAAAATTAAATAAATAAAATTATTGTTATCATTATTATAATTATTACATAAAAATATTATAAGGTTAAAATTAGAATGTCCAAATATACAATAGAAAATATTTCATTATTTGATATAAAGTTTTTACAAAAACAATAAGGAAAAATATTTTAAACATTTTAAACTATTTGTTATAACCCGTAGACCATGGTGCCCTTAGAAAGTGCTCGCGGTGTCCCTAGGGCACCGCGGTGCATAGCTTGGGAACCGCTGACTTAGAGTATTATGAATTATGATAAAGGTAAACGAATTTAAATTTCACATCGCTCGAACCCAAACCAGTTTCATTTTGTTAATATTTTGGTCGATTAAAATGTAATCAAGGTGCAAAATAACCATCTCAGAAAATATGACTAATTATTTCGGAACCTTATGCATTCAAATAAAACGTAGATTGAATGTGAAGAGCGTTTAAAACTTTAATTCTCGTGGTCTAAAGTACTACCGTATATATTCGTGAATCATAAAAACAAATTACCAACCATTTCGAAGTCATACTACACACGAGTCCTGGGTATTGATTTCAACACAAAATCGCAAGTTTTTCTGTTGTTACCTTTTTACGACGGTGACGACGAAGCGGGTTAGAGAAATTCGTACAAAATCAAAACTAAAATTTATACAGTGCGTGAGTATCTTATAAAAAATATTTTTATTTTATTAGTGTATTTCACACACAAACCTATGAACGGAATTTATTTGACTGAGATTTTTGCCATGACTTATTCGATTTTTATTCAAACATAACGAGTTATACATTTACACACACTCGGTTAGATAACGTATTTTACGATTATAATTATTATTTATTTACTGAACGACTGCTGCGTTCGGCATATTCAGTTTTGTTGTTATTTTGCTTTCCGGCACAAGTAACGTTTTTGAGAAGACAAAAAAAATGTATTTATTTTTTTTTATTCACTTCCAGCGAAACGTGTTTCGTATTAGATACCGCAGTGGATATTTTTGTACGTGTATTATATATTGTTTTAGACATCACGAATGTCGTGTGTATACAGTGTTACACATAAACATACTTCCTAACCTTCGTCTTGTGCAAATTGAATACACGGCCCTCGGGAAGCCGACGAATACGGAGAAAAGCTGACAGACGTGTACATCAAGCGATTGAATTGGTTTTGTTTAACGCATGTGTTTTCGTGTATGTGTATGTGTGCATATATCTATGTTTAAGTGTGCGAGCGCGCGTACGCGCTCGTATGTTGCACGTTGAACATTTAATGAAAAAAATCGTTTTCAATTTATTTCAATTGTTATTTTTTTTATACACGTATTGCAATATTGGTTGGATGGAAAGAGAAAAGATTTCTCGAAAACGGGTGTGCACGGACTGGTGCGCACACACCTGGATATGCGTGCTCCACCGAGATTATACATCATAAATCTTAAAGGTTGAAAGGATAAAAGGTAAGGGGAGATAATGCTATTTCCCTGATATCCTTCAATAATATATACTAATAAGTGTTTAAGTATATTCAGGAAAATATTTTTTGAAAATATAGAGTTATCATAGATATTTTTCTATTAACATTGTAACGTCCATTATATTCCTATGTCTATAATATATTCTATTTAACTGTATAATTTTCAACATTCGATTTATACTGGAAAAATTTTTTGGAGACACATTTCAACGAGCCAATTAGTATAATAGTAATTTGTATTTCAAGCATGGTTCCGATAAATGTATACATGTGTGAACGTACATTTATTAAGCTCAGTGGTGTAGCCGGGATTTTTAAATGGGAGGGGCTAATCACTTTTTTAGTAAGTACGTAAAGTAAGAGAGGATATGATAATTCACCCTTAACCCCCCCCCCACCATCTATCACCAAGTTTTTAAATGTAATTCAAGCATTTTAGTATAGTTTTAAAAATATTTATTAATATATAATTTATAATAATAATAATAACTTTGGTTTCAGTGTTCAGTCACTTGCTTCACTCTGAAAGCTGTATTCTCTTAGGTGAATTTCTGGCAAATTCAGTTATTATTTCACTTTCATCGAATTGCTATTTTTTATTTATATTAGCCATAGCTAATCCATTCAGTCTGTTTTCTGACATGGTGCTTCTTAAATAATTTTTTAAGCGATTAAGTGCAGAAAACTTCTCTCCGGAGTGGAAGAGGTAACTGGTAACGTGGCGAATAATCGTAAAAGTATTTTAATGTTAGGTTGAAGATTGGTGTAATGAGAGAGTGAATCAACAGCAGAATTCGGTTTTGGAATAGTATCTTGACTTCATTGTTGCCTCCGTATGAACAGCTCAGCTCTGATTGTAGATGAGGTATCATCATGGAGATATTTTAGCAGCTTTAATAATATTTTCATCGTCATGCATATTTAAATTAGCCGAAATAAGTCCTTCAAGTGGCATAACATCAATAAGCTTTTGATTTAAATGAGCATCCATTGATTTTATTAAATAGTCAAGAAAAGGAATAAAAGTAGAACATTTAAAATATATTTCTGGATTTTCAGAAATAAAGTTTTTTCTCTGAGTTTGTCTTTTACATACTTGTGGCATTTTTATTTCAATATTTTATATAATATATAATATTTTATATTCAATATATTAACACTTTTTTCCATATTGACAACGTCATTAAATATTTGATAGTGATTCGCCATAACCTTGCAGATAACCATCAAAAAGATAGTGATATTCATGGTAGAAACTAGAAGTTTTAGTAATCTGTAATATCTATGCCAAAGACAAACAACTGTTATTCATTAATCGTCAAAATTTATTTTATACCAAAGGTTTAAAATACTTAAATAAAAATAATTGTATACTAATTTAGTAGATAGATACACTATACATATAAACACAGCCCATGGGGGGGGACTATAGCCCCCTTAGCCTCCCCTTGGCTACGCCACTGATTAAGCTGTAACTCATTAAAACTAGATTAAGGTCCAATTTAAATCAGGAAAATTTGAAGTTTCTGCTTTTAATATCACTAAAAAAAACTGTTGGACGAAATAGATGTGTCGGAAGTCGTTAACTATTTAAAAGAATCATACACCGTTATGCATCAAATGTTGAATTTATGAATTTAAATTTAAATAATAACCCGAGGTATACCTCCAAGCATTTGATATTACATTCATTCATTTATTACTTATTATACTCGTATTACTATTATAAACTATTTATGCGCAAATAAGAAATTCACTATTTTGTGGTAATAATGTATTTAATGAATCTTTGTGCTACAATTATATTTGACGTAAAAAAATACCTAGCCATCTAGGGTCATTATAAATGTATGTAGAGGCTGTAAAATTTGCTAATCACAAACCTAGATTAAGGGGGGGGGGGAGCCGTGGTCCCGGGCCTACAACGAATATCAAACAGTAGTAGGCCCCTGTTGGATAATAGATTTTTTTCGTTTGTTAACTCTTTTTTTAGCTCGTATAAAAAACAAGTAAAAAATAGTATATAATTTTATGGTTTTGTGTTCAGAGTAATATTTTAGAGGTAATTAATACCGATGATATAATTAAAGGGTTTGCTTCACAAAAAGAAAGAAAAATTTATTTATATAAATAATATTTTTATTTTTTGTACTAAAAAAAGCTAGAAATAAATTTATAAATTAGAATATAATTTTTTTTTTGTCTTTGATGTATATTTGTGTGGATCATCAATATTTTGATTATGATTATGGGCCTCTAAAATTGTTTGGCGCCGGGCTCCAAATTATCATAATCCGGGCTTGGCCAATCATAAGCGACATTGGCGCAAATCCACTTAGTACTCTGGAGGTGCTCAAGTTCCTCCAAAGTTAACTTATCAGTAACCCGTGGGGGGGCTCTGACACTCACACTCCCCATAAATCTCAAATACTCTGCCAAATCTTTAAAACAAATATTAAAATAAACAGAAATAAATTCATGAAAATAAAACTTTACTTATAAAATAATAATAGGTACATTATATAATCAAGAATTTTATTATATAATAGTAGATCAAAACAGCACAAATGCACAATGATCACTAGTATATCACTAGTTATCTGAAAAATAAGTACATAATACATTTTTGTCTCAGTAATATCTAAATATAGACATAAAAGATTTTAAGTAAACGATATCATATAACATTATGATTGATGATAAGTATTATTTACTTTTAGAATATATTGGTGGTGCTAAACACCCTTTTAGGAGAATTTAGCCTATGATAAACGAGCACAGTGAGTTCCAAATTTTTTTATCATATAAAAAAAATGTGGGCCGCTCAAATCTTCTCCACCCGGGCCGAAGTACTCTCAGTCCACCCCTGTGAGTACATGAATTATTTTTTTTATAAATATGAAAAATACACTATCTATGGACTGAAATACTCATAAAGTCGTATGATATCAATTTAATAGATTATCTTTGATTTATCTCATTTAATCGACTTAAAAATACAAATAAGTACATAGAAAAACTTTTTTTTTCAGTACTATGTTTATGTTTATGAGTTTTAAATATACAGATATATTTATTAGGCTTATATAGATATAATAATGCTATACCTTTTCAATACTGGTGAGGAGTTATTAAATAATTGCTTTCGTTTTTTATTTTAATGTTAAAACAAGTCAAAAAAAATGAAATTCATTACAGAGTTCAATAAAGACTATACCAATACCTACACACATAATATTGTGCTAAATACGTTTAACGAGTGTGTTTTGTAATAGAATTAGAATAGATTGTTTTGGTAGAAATAGATATCGGTCGAAATATGATTTGGTGGAAACGGGTATTGGTGGAAGAGGGAAAGGTAAACTTTTGTTGGAAACTTATCCCGCCTAGTGACAGAAAAGTAATACATGACGGTAAAAATGTGACGTAGGCGTATGATAAATCTTATTCTGTGGCGATACGATGGCGAATTCTATAAAATCATATAATAAAGCACAATGAAAGGGTAACGAGGAAAAGGATGATTGATAAAAATAACCAAGTGCCCGTAGTATACTATTATATAGGTCTTATAAAAAGAAAAATCGAAGTTATTACATGTTATGTATCAGATATTTGAAAATATGGTGAATACGATATAATTTTAGATTAACAATATTCTAAATTGTTTAAAAATTGAATACTGAAAATAAAAATTGTTTTGAATAGACAAACTTAAAATAAACATTTTAAGACCGATAAAGTTTAAAATAGATATAGAAAAGAACGAGGATCCGCTTATCGTCTGACGCCTTTCTTCTCTATCCTTCATATTGTATATAATAACTAATGGTTGCAATAATTCAATGTGTTTCAAACATGAAGAAAGGTTTTTTCGTATTAATAGATGGTATAAAAAATAAAATGAATATACGCATTTAACTGGTGACTACACGAAGACGATTTGAATATCGTCGTAATAACATATCGAATGGAACGTAAATTATATACATCGTATATTCAAAATTACGTTCATAACGGCGCGTATATGCCTTATACTCGGTGGGCATGTATGAATTATCACTCTATCGTTGAAAGGAAATTAGTCATACAACATAATTATTATTATCATTATTATTATTATTATAGAAATTACGATGATGGAGAATGGCACATGTGCTCGGTGAAGATGAAAATTACATGCAATTAATGGTATCGCTGCCGTTGACAAACTACTTAATATTAAATAATAAGCGTGAAATAACAATAATCTACTAAAACATGCACACCACCGTCTATAACGAATCAAACAAGGATTCCTTATCTTCTTCGTCCACTAATCCGGCGATACTTATACGTTTTTACACTTATTTTGTGGAACGTGCTTTGTTTTCGATCTTTAGCGGATCGTTGTACGAATCAAACACTACATCGTCGGTTCGAGCTTACCGACAAGATGAGCTTATATTAATACATTGACAAATAGCCAAAATGTATTATAAATTATGCCATTATTATATTTATAAAAGATTATTATAAAATGTCTTCAGGCTCAATAAACGTAGCTAACAAATAAAAAATAAATAAAAATAATTTGTAACAATAAATAAATGTAGTTTTTATTTATACATAATAAAATATAATAAAGTATAATATAGTATACGCATAAACTGTGATGCGACGAGCTTCACACATACGTCCAGTTGAGAAGTGTGAAATACCTCAGACTAAAATACAGGGAGTCTGAGATCATACATGATTGAAAAAGATATATGTCTGTATCATAGATATTTTTTATGTTTATATTTAATGAAGGGTTATCTCTGCAGGACCTGTACAATGTTATACGAACTATCCTTAATGGTAAAAATGCAAATATTGTTTTGAATAAAGGTACACTGTTTATACTGCTCTAGTCTTTATTATGCGTTTTCAATATAATAATGATTATCCTGATTGAATTTACAAATTTATTTAAAAAAAAATATTAAAACATTACAGATGCAATTTTTCAATAATAAATTACATTTTTATTCGTTTAATAAAAATAAATGTAAAAGCTCTCTAGACAAGACTACATTAATTTTAGATTGGTTTTCGGTTTTTTTATATTAATGATAGAACTAATGAAAAGTGAAAACTATTATAAAAATTAAATTTCTTAATTTACTATCCGAGTTAAATATTAGAATGTCCAATTTTATGCGCAATAAATTCTAGATTATAGATTTAAGGCACAGATTTTCCAACCAAAAATGTCAATAGAAAACATATAAATCATTATGAAACCAAATAATTCCTTCATGTTTGAAAATAATATATTATCACAAAAATAAATACAAAATAATTTGCTTTGTTTGTGGCGCAATTGTTTTTCAATCCTAAGACGTCAGTGGTATACACTCAGTGTGTCTTTGGCTATCGAATGAAAAGAAAAGACAAACTCTTGACGGCACTATGAAAACGGAATTTCGTGCACGGAATATTTGAGTAGATTATACGAATGAATAAAATATGTCAACGTACGTGACATTTCGTGATCGCATCACATTTTCAGTAAATAATCAAATGCGTTAATGAAGAAGTATAGTACACATTGTTGTGATGCTTGTTATTAATGGGGTTTACGGTATATACATCAATTGTTTAAATGGAAATGAATGTGTACTTAGTAACTACCAACACAAATTAAAAATATGTTATAATATATGTATATAGTAAAATTAGTTAACAGAGACCGGATTGCCGCGCCAGTTAAAGAATGATGAATCGTTTTTGTTATCGTATTAAATATATTATATGTGATTCGTAGAACAGTAACGGACATAATATTTACATTGCAAAACGCGTTATTCATACATTTGATGGTTTTTTTTTCTCATATCTGCGTGATAAACGATGTCAAATAGGTCTTTTTCATTGTTATTAATATAATTTTTATTACTATTATTATTATAGTTATTATTGTTATTAATACATAAGAAACAGAGTACACAATCTTAATGTAATATTTCATTCATAACCACCGTTATACGATTTTCTCGGTGAAAGTACAGTAATAATTAATAACACAAAACAAAACGAATAAACGACGGTCGTATTAAATCGGACGGAGAAAGCAATTTCATTGAATTCAACGAAGGAGTTCCTAATGGAAATTAACGTTAGAATTTGGCCAACATAATGCGGTATAAGTAAGCACAACGATCCCTGTAGACTGCTCTTTGTATAATTTATGAAATCGAAATCAAAATTTTAAGTTTGTTAAATCGATCGAAGACAGAGAATGAAAAATATAAATATAAAATTGATAAAAAATAGATAAATATTAAAAATAAAATCCTACAACCCTTTGCTATTTTTTTGCAGTAAAACTAAAGACAAGTTATATCCGTAAACTCAAATTTTATAATAGTAACACAGTTTAAAAAAAAAAAAAAATGCTTATATCTCACGAGTGCAAATCAGTTTATCAAATAAGTCAATATCTTAATTTTGGATTTTTCGTTCAAAGGTCGCTTGAACTTTCTTTAATTTTAAGGTTTCTGATAAGTACACATGCATAGAAGCTACTGTTCATTTGCCCTTCCTTCACGTTAGCCCTAACAGCCGTTATCTGAAATTTTTACGTTACAACTCCCACTGTAGATATTATGGAAGATCTTATAAAGGTGGGCTTCTATGTCAAACGCGTCGAAAACTATAAAAAAAGGAGTTATCCTCTACCTCTTCTTTTCTTCGTGAACCAAATAACAACAATAAAGAAATCTTAAAATTATCATTATTACTGAACACAGTTATCTAAGTTTAAAAATTAAAAAAACCAAGATTTGGCCTCTGCAGTTCCACAACTACCAAAATTATGGGCATACAAGTAAATCAACATATAGAAGACAACTCCAAAGATATAAAAGATATAAACAATCTAGTCAAATTTGTACTTTTTTAATATGCCCACACAGCCAACTTCAAAGGTTATCTAACTTTCAAATATATTACCAAACATCGTAGAAAAATAACTCAAAAAATTTGAAATGTAAGATAAAACTCACATGCTCCTTTCCATCCAATTCTTCCCCTTTCTCGGTCTCATCTCCTATGTTTCCGACCACATCTTACGCATATATGATTACAAACTCCTTTTTTTTCTCCTTCTCCTTCGTCTTTCTCTCAGCTATTTAGGGTCGGCTACCCTTATCTTAAATCTCTACTCGTCTTGATTTTCTATATCCCTTACGCACACACCATCAACCCTTCTATCGCTCTCATCGTATCCAACCATATAATTTTTAGTCTTCCTCTTCTTCTTTTCCCATCAACGTTAATTTTCATAATTAATCTTACAGCTTTTGTTTCCTCTCGCCTCATTCACATGCCCAAACCATCTGAATCCATTTTCTCTCAAACCACATTTAATCTTATATTTTACATCCATACTAAAGCCCCCATCTTTTTGTAAAAATTATTCTAAATATTAAAAATCTTTGACTTTTAATTTAACTTAACTTTATTATTTTAAAATAACTTAACGAGTTAAAAAAAATCGTTAATTTGCCTAGCCCTGGGAACTGAACACCAGCACCAAAAACAACATGATTTTTTTTTTTTTTATTAGCATAAATGCCCATGTGGGCTCAAGTACAGTATTTATGAATTAAAAATAGTTGCCTCAATGAGAACATTGATCGCAATGCAATTTGAATTCGATTGCAACCCAACGAGTTGCTCGATCTAGTTGCAGCTTACAAGCTGTTTTGGTGATAACAATGCCTAAGGTACTCATAAAGTAATAGTTTACAATTTCGAACATATTTAAAATTATAGTATATTAATAAATTAGAGCTTGTCAAACGTAAATTAATATACATATAATATGTAGACTAAATACATTAATACAAAAAAAAAAACCGTCACTTATTTTGTATTCAAGTCTTATTACATTAGGGAGTATATTATACATTATATATCTCATCATTCTCATCCTCGTAAATACCTTGAAGCCGCGTTTCTTTGGAACTTCAATCAATATAAAAAAAAGCCAAAGTAAAAAGGATTTCATTTAAAAAAAAAACCATATATGAAAAGTGCGCATACAGGATACAGATTCAATAGAAACTTGTTTTGCTTAGTACATTTTGACATAGGGTATTGTTATAAAATTAATCATTAATTGAATAATTATAAATCTGTCATCAATTTAAAAACAACAATTAATCTTTTCACTTGAAAATTGATGTAAGTTCCAAATTTTAGCTATTAAGGTTAACATTAATATTAATATTCGAAGAATAATTTCAAAATGTCAGTGTTAATAAAAAAAATAAATCAACGGTTTCAAAATATGACAAAAACTAATAATTTATCATCAGTGCTTAATCATCATGCCTAAAATTACTCAGGCTATAAACTATAAACTTTACCATGATAGGTAGAAAAAAGGATTAATTTTAAAATACTGATCTTCGTTATCTATTAAATTTATAAATATCATAGATGTTTAAATTAATCAGTCCTTGTAAAAAATTTCATGGCTACATTTCTTGAATTTTTAACTACAATTAGTAAAATATGAATATTGAATGTGTATTGCGTAATATGGTTAAATCACCAAATTTTAAAATCGAAGTTCAAACTTTAAAAAAATTTGAAATTAAAATATATGTTCGAGGAATAAGAAAGTATGTAACTTGAAACAATTTCGAACAAAAATTTAAACAAACATTTTTTAATTTAAATATTCAAGTGTTTTTGGACACGATTATTTAACTAGAACATTGAATTTATTCAAAATCTAAAACAATCTAACTCTTTTCTGTTAAATACTTATTTTCGAGTAACACAATATTAAATTCCAACTCTTCTCGAATGTGACCAATGACACACATTGAGGTGTTCAAGGGTAGTAGTTACAACCCCTAAACTTTTTTATGGTTGGGTAGACCTTCAGCCCCGAAATATCTACTGATATAACACAAAACTTTTATGTTGAGTTGATGACTATAAAATCAGTACATGAAAAACTTGATGAATTATTGTGTAATGTATTTGAAAATAAGAGCGATTTTGCACAAAAATATAGACAGAGTTTTTAGCAGATGACTTCAGAACGAATAACAAAATGAAGCCAATCGTTTCATAAAAAACTGGATTCACGATTTTATTCCGTCCACCCAAATATTTTTTTCTTGATTGAACAGTTAAAAGCGATCCAATGCGAAACATATATAAAGCAAAGAAGCTCACTTAAATTAAAATTAAAAAAAGTTTCTGAAAAGGTAAAGTTTATTCACAAAAATAAAAATTGAGACTGCCAAATTTCGAACTTACAGTTCGTTAAAAACGTTGTAAATTCATACCACACTAATTTTTTTTTTTTTTTTTTTAATATTATTTATTATGACTTATTATACCATATTATTGAAAAAAGGAAAAAATATTATTATATACCAATATTCTATTAATATTTTTTATTTATTACAAGCACAAATATCATTATTGAAAATACGTATGTCGATATATGATAACATACTGTACATATTAAACTGATTAATATTTTAAACTATATCTAGATTTTCTTGATATTGTTTTAATTTTAAAATATGAAATAGGTATATTTTATAATCTATTACTCTAGACGGCCCTAAATCTGTATAAAATAACAAGGAAATTGTTAATGATTGTAATTATTTGAAAAGGTTATTTAACAAGGTTGTATTATCATGAAAACTTGCGAGAACTAATTTAACAATTGGAAATCATCTCGTAGTTGTCCGTTAGTACAGTATTTTTATCAAATTTTACACTATTTTTTACCTTGATAATTTTTCGGGTTTCGCACAATATTTGAATTATAATCACTCTTTTTATATTTATACTCTTACGCACAAAGACATAATAAGCTGAGCATATTTTATAATATTATTATTATTTATACAAAATATTATTTTGTTCCGCATTGGTTTGAAAAATATTATTCTAGTTTCCACAAAGTGTTCAAAGTAATAACTAATAACGATAAAAGTTTGTCGATCTACATGAAAAACATCTATAAAACTCTATTGTCAGATGAAAAATTCCGAACTATACCGAGAAGTGATAATATCTATAATAAAATTTTGCATAAAATCAACAATCATCAATTAAAAATAATAACAGTAATAATAATAATAATAAATAATACACGAATAATATAGAAGTCATATAATAACAAAAAATAATAATAAATTTTAGTCTTTATACAGCATATTTTACTGAATTTACCACGGAATAATTATTATGTAATTATGTCGTGTCAAGCTATTAATATAATTAATTTAACTTACTTGGATATTATTTAAACTAAATTAATATATCTTGTAGTAGGTCAAATTATTTAATCATTTAAGGTTTTGTAAATTCTGTCAATGAAAAATATAATTATACATATGTTAAGGTCAACAGTGACTTAAATTATATTCAATAGATCATGAGTACCCGTGGACATTTAAAATAATACGACGTCATTTACGTAAACACATTTTATAATGACACGAAACATCCTAGACGAACGTTCATAGAATAATGAATGTCTCTCTCAAAGTCCCGACTGAGGACAATCGACAGCCAGCCGCCGACTGTAAGTAGTGGGCGTACTTTATACGTCGCGTGCTTGCGGATCGCGAAAACACTTAAACAGCGCATTCTTTCGGTCGTTATACGCGTACACGTTTTGGTGACATGTCTTAAAGAAAAATACGAGCAAGGAAGTCAGTAAGCAGAGTTATCAACTAGATACTCGTACGAATAAAAATAATAATTTAAAACATTGATAGTTAAATTCAGACGAAATAACAATAATTGAGATAAGTTCATTTTTGATATAAATATAATACAGACATTCCTATAGGCAACGGCAATCGGTTTGTGTAATAATCTAGATAGCAAAGTACTATTATTAAACACATATCAATAATCATGTGTTTGACAAATACTATTAAAAACCTCCAGACGATGGACGTCTTATTCTGTTTCACAAGTCGACTTTTAATACATGAATTCGAGTTTCACGGGATTGGTAACAATATTCTAAAACGATTTCCAGGATCTAACTTTTTTTTTCATTGTACTCTTCAAGTTAGTACAGATGATTAGATTATGGAACTATTTAAAAAGTTCTCGACAAACCCACGTTTATCTAGAAATGGGAATAAAACTATTTATGACCGAATTTTACTAATTTATGTTTACGGTACTGATTTTACTTCTTCTCATTGCATAACGGTCCATAAGGACCAAAGCTGCTACAAGTAATTCTCTCCATCTTCCCTATTAAATACTAGGTCAGCTGACATATTTCTTCCCAACATTTTAATATCTTTCTCTTTAACATCTTTCCATCTCGTATGCAATCTACCTATTAGTATTTTATTCTGATTTTAGTCAGTACTTTTTTTATAATATCGTTATTGGTTCCACACGTACACAAACGATTCCATTCTCTTAGCTTTTAAATATGATAAAATATTGGTTTTTATCATACAATTTATATAGGTTATCATTTTTTCTTCTTTCATATGTTCTATATTATATATTGGGCCGAAAATGTTTCTTAATACTTTTTTTCGAATATTGTCAGTCTATTACATAAGTTATTATTGGTTTCAGATAACATGAAACAAGATTTTGGACATTCTTGATAGTAATTTAGATTTTAGTAGTTTATTTATACATTGATAGCACTGGTTTCTAATTGCAATTCTATTGCTAATTTCTCGATGTAAGTAATTTTTAATATTATTTTAATATTACTTCGGCTGCATTATGTACTACTTATTTATTCAATTTGTCATTATAATTTTGAAAAAAAAAAAAATCAAATACTTATCAAGACTTGATAATACACTTAGTGTATTATTATGATTTAGAAGATATTTATTACTTTTTAGGTTATTAGGTATTTTTATTCTATTAGTAGTTTTTTTTACTATATCTATTTGTTATGCACTTAATATCTATGTTGGCCAAGGAGTTTGTCACAAACACTATTAAAGATAAGTAGTTTACAAAATAATAGCGAGTTATTACTCGCTATTATTATGTAAACTACTAATAATTAATTTTCAAGAAATTCAATGCCATAAAAAATAATAATTTTTAAAGCCAAAATGGTTTTTGCGATGAGTTAATAACAATATTTTATTTTTTAAATTGTAACGATGTCGTCATAAATCAGTATACATTTTTAGTTTACAAAAACTGTTGACGAATCAATGAGCAATTTTAAAATGTATTGACGAGTATTAACGCATAAGATTATTGATATACTAAAAAATTTGACTTAATAAATTACGAGTCTTACCGTACATTTCTAAACGTACTTCAAACATGTTAATAAATACCGACGCATAATAAATTGCGACCGTATTGAATTCATAAAAATTATGACACGTAATAAATATTTCCTATTAAAGATAAAATTATAACTTTTATTACTTTAAGATAAAGATAAAGTTATTTTTAAATAATTTAAGGGTGTAAATAAAATATATATTTATATTTTTATCTATATATCTCAACAATTTAAAAAAACAAATTTTTATGTATTTTTAACAATAAAATAACTTGCAAATTTTCGCAGTTTCAGAAATGTTTGGACTTTAACCATTATAAAAAAAATTGTGCTCATGTATTTTTATTATATGTGTGTGTATAAGGCCAGTTTATGTGGAACCAAGAAACCGCTATAAAAATTTATAATTTAAGCATTATTTCGACTAGTAATTAATTATATAGTATAGTAATAATAATTATAATAATTTATATAGACAAAATAATAAAGTATACAAGAAAAGAAAACATAATTATTATATTATTAATAGTGCATTTTATAAACCTATTAATTTTTGGTCCTTATATTGAAGATATTCAAACCCTTGCTTTATCAAACCAAACCGGTATTTATACCTCGCTATAAAGTTATGGTGCACGTGATAGTTTCTGAAATGTCATGCATTAATTTTACGGCACGACACTCATGGTTGTGCTCTATTCAATTTAATGTATTTTAACAAAACATTTTGCGCTGTAAATTTATGATTGCGTGTTGCCACTTTTTATAAATTATTAGAGGAGATTTAGTCCTCCCCTCCAAAAAAAAAAAAAAAAAACATTTAGCCTTAGTTGCCTTAATACTAATTACGAGTATAAGTTTCTTTTTGTTTCCATTATCACGATTTTGAACTAAATAATTGCTCCAATTATCAAATTTAGGGACGGTGTCTGAAAGCAAAATTTATCTCGTTCGATACTATAGAGCAGGGATGGGCAACTCAAAGTTACTAGATGGCCAATTTTAAGAAAACTAAAATCAAGCGGGCCAGAGTATGGAAAACAAAAAAAGTCATTCAATGTATTTTAATTAGCATTTATATATACGAAAATCATAGATCCAACACACACGACTCAAATGATACGAAGAAACTGATATAGTTAAATAGTTCGGTACAAACAACTATGGTTAAAATCTATACGTATACCTAGATATTATATATGATATTTAACGATGTTTAATACCAGATAACATTTATTATATCGATAGACCTACGGTTCCCAACCTTTTTAGTAGTGCGGACCACCAATTTCGTAGAAAATCTTTGATTCCCACCAATAGTTATAAATGTATAATGTGCACATACATTAGTTATCACTGTTTATTAAAAAACAATTGTTTATCAAAAAAAAAAAAAAAAAAAATCATTGAACCAGATTGTTCAAGAATTAAATAATTTAATGTAATTTTTCGTTCAGACAGACACACAGGTTATCGAAATATAGCCCATCAAGTTTCTAAGTGCAATTTTAAAAATTGCTAGAAATTCTTGCCGAATATTTAACTAGAATGGTAATAATGGTGTAGTTTTAAAAAAATTATTTTAGAGTCTGATCACATGAATGTTCAATCAACGAATTTTCTTCACTTGCTGATATAAAATATCATGTATGCTGATGTGTAAATAATGTTAGTATAATATGGTTCACGGCACAGTACCACCTTGCTCGCAGCCCACTTGTGGGCCGCGGCCCATAGATTAGGAACCGCTGCGATAGACGATAAACTTTAAATTATATGATGTAATTTGAAAACATAGTACGGTCCAGATAAAAAAGGTTCGCGGATCAGATGTGGCCCGCGGGTTAGATACTATATAGATACTCTAGATACTCTATTAGTATACTACCTACCATGAAATAATACCTACAAAAAAAACATTTACTGATTAATAACAAATTAACAACAATATTAATAACAATTTATTAATTTACAGTCGTCAAGTATTTTATAATATTTCAATATGTCATTATATATTATTATACATTATATACTATTTTTACATCAATCCAGAAAACTTCAAATAAATCGTGTTGGGTATTAATGGATCACCACCATTTTTCTATTAATTATCGGTTTAACAAATCTGTCCCTCCTCGGGTTTTAATTACGTATTTAGTTTTGACATGTCTCCATATACACTCGACCATTTGTTTTTGGGCACCCGTTGTCGGATCAACAAAAAAATCGGAATTATTGACTGTTTCGTGATGATAACCTATATCTTTTAAGGTACTATATGCTTGCCATTGATCTGAATAAATAATTGATCTTAGTTCTATTTCATTTTGTATTTTTGGTAATAAAGTTGCCTTATCTTTTTTTTTCCACTTTGAAAAATCTTCGTTCTATAACCCCATCAACATTTTTACAACACATACCAAAAATCCATGGACCTTGAATGCGAGTACCATAATTTTTTTTTGAGTCGAATGATCATCATCAATATCGTCAGCATCATTTGATACATTGTCATCTACATTTGGAATTACATCTCCATTTCTCTATTGTCCTCTATTATATTTATGCTTGCCTTGAAATAGTGACTAGGTCAATTTGAACAATTTTCCCTGGACCACCCATTTTCTTACGTTAATCAAACATTGCAACTGCTACATCTCTACATAAATAATTCCAGTCTACAATCGTTTTACGAGTTTCTGTTGTAAATTTTTCGGTCATTTAAACTGGTATTTGATACACCCAATACCAAACTAATTCAACAATTTCATTTAATGCTAAATCACTATTACTTTTACCATTTTTATCGTAATATGTAAAAAAAAGACTTTTTTTTCTTAAAGAGTGATAAGTTTGACAACCTTTTTTTGACATCGTAAGTAAATAGTTTTTAATAAATCACCATTTGAGTCTCTTTTACGATTATTTTTTTGATATTCTTTCAACGTATCTCCACAAATAACACCATCTTTTAATTTATAACAACTACCAAGTTCTGGGTGAAGGTTTCTTTCTTGAAGGTAATTAATACATGTTTCCTCATTACATATTACGAGTATATGCCCGTACAAATAGTGCATTGATTTATTCATTTTTGTTTATTTTAAAATAAAAAAATAAAAAGTAAAACTCGCAATGAATAGGATACTTATGCGAACACATCTTAGGCACAATATAGACTAAAATAATATATCTAACAGTAAGTTATTATGGGTGTTGGTGGATCAGATATCATAATGGCTATTAATATATAATTTTATAAAACTGCTATAATATATTATTTATCTTAATGACTCAAATATAATTTCCTGTAATAAAATGAAATATAATAAAAATAACTACGGTAAGTAGCATACTACACGCATACAGTTTTTTGGTACATACCATTTTATGGTAGGTAACATATTAAACGAGTACCGTTTAATGATCTAGTACTGCCCAAATTCATAATTTTTTTTTTGTTTTTCAATAATAAATTTAACAATAGGTACAATTTTTCAACCGTATACTATCTGTGATGGTTCGCTTTAAAGAACATTTATCAAAACCATCAATTAAAGCTTTTATTATTGTCACATTATTCCTTTTTATCAGGAGTGATAAATGTAGCCGATGTAGAATTTCCAGTTAAATCCATGTTTTTCTTACCTTCATACACAATACGTTTAACTGGCATTGTAGAATTATCAGTAGCTTCTGCAGTCATCGTATACAACCTACAGTTAGCCATGTATTCATTTTTATCTTCAAAATATTTGAAAATATTCCAAATTATTTTTCTAGCTTAACTATGAGTTTTACGATTTTTAATTTTTGAACTCATTATAAATAAAACTATTTATTTTATAGCGTACGTTTTCAGTACAAAAGAACACGAACACAATACTGGAATAAATGAGTAAATATCCATATATATTAGTATATTCCATAATGTCATAATGTCCAAATCTATTAATAATTAATATTGTCATTGGTCAGCCGAGTCATTTATTTTTATACATTTATAATAAACAAATTGTTGATGCAACTGAAGTGCGCCACGCGGTCGAAACACACTGTGTGATCTTTGCACCACACTGCAAGCGACTAGTTTGGGCTACAGTTCATGAAAAGCACCGCTGTCGCAGTCTCAATTTATCTGGCAACGACTGTATTGTTATTCATCAAAAGAACGATCGCAGTGTGATTTCATCTGACATTCGTTACGTTACACTAAATAATATTCTCGAATTTATTAATTATTTGAATTATAAATCGTAAGAACGGAGTTCACGACAAGCACAAGAGGGAAGAAAATGGTTGTTAAAAATGGCCATAAATATATTTTGGCGTATACATCTTCTAAAAATGTTAAACATGAATATTTAATTAATTATTATTTGAGAAAAAAATATAACACTTTATTATAATTATACCAGATAAATTTGACGCAAATGGGCTGTCTGAAAAAACATACTTTTTTTATTTTGGCGCAAATGGGCTGTACCCAAAACGAATCCATTTTTTTTTTTGCGCAAATGGGTAACAGCTGTTTCTTAAATAAACGAAAAAAAACGGATGAAAATTATAAAAAGAATCCAGCAATGTTTACGGAACACGTTTATTTCGACAAAATCAAATTTATTTTATAAAATTCAAATAATCTTAAAGACTTGCCATTTATTTAAACCGCAATTTATCTATTACCATTATCAATAAATAGTATGATTTTCAAAAGATTTTAATTTAATTTTTATTATACTTGTATACAAGTATATCAATCGAAACATAATTTAAAGTAAATAATTAACTTTAAAATCAATTAATTTTTTACACAAAGTGGATGGTGTTCTACAATAGTTTTATTTATTTTTTTCATTTCCAAATAACATTGCTGTAGCTTATGCTGTTTTCTGTTATATTTTATTTAAGTTATATCCGTGTAACTAAGTAAATACCTAATTTTTAAATATTAGTTGATTTATTTTTACAAGTAGATAAAACTGAGACGTAGTATAGCCGCATAGCCCGCATAAATGAATCGTTTTGAAGTTACATTTATGTCACTATTTTGAGGGGATTTACAACGGTTCAATATGGTTTATAAATATCTATAATCAGTCAATATTGATGTATGTACAATGTGTGATCAATATGAAGCATTGATGAAATATGTTATAACTCTCCAACCTGATTATATTGTTTCAACATAAAGAATTGCAATGAAAAAATGTTCTGAAAATCGTTATGAAATGATTTACAAACGTAAAAAAATAAGGTCAAAACATCATAATGAACAACTAAAGGTAGGTTCAGACTTGTCAATTAAAATGTTCATTATGACTGTTTCATTTAAGCAAATCGTTTACACGATGATGAATTGTGAATGAATAATTTAAATAATTTAACTATACATTCCCAATAAATAGTACTTATATATTTATTACTGTATATACTTTCCCGTAAATACATATGTATCATTTTCCCAATAGATAATTGAAAATTTTGTTATGCACACTTTTATAATTTGTATAAATTGTATTGATTTTAGTTTTGATGTCGTTAACTGACAGAACTGGTAAACTCAAAGCAGAACACATATTTTCATATACCTATACTTGCAGGTCTAAGTTTTTGTAACTGTCACTATTAATACCCCCCTCTCCCAATATGAATGGCATATTTATATAGTCGGCAATCATCAACCAACAGAGCTGTAAAGAAAACTTTTAAAAAGTATTTAATAAATACTCAAATACATTTTTTTTTTCAAGTATTTAAGATACTACTCAAATATTTGAATTGTATAGTATTTCAAATACTACTCAAATACTTTAAAAAAGTCTTTGGAATAGTTTTAAATTATTTTGTAAAAAAATATTTGGAGTAATTAGGCTAAGGTAACCTAACATTTTGCTGAGAAATAGTTGAAAGAGTTGTATTATGCGGTTCTGAATCACTTTTATCATCAGTATTATGGCTAGAATTACTCATAATAAAACTTGAAGTAATTGTAGTTGCCAGTAGGTTAGTAAATTGTATTAATAAATAAAAACGGTGTAGACTTGCAGCTGCATATATAGTGATTTGTGCGAAAATCTATGTTGTTCTCGTAATCCCGTATAACTAGACAGATATTGTATCTGATATTAACAGTTACCTATCTAAAAATACAAAAGGAAATTTTGTTATTGAATATCTATTTTTAGAAACCGGTTTTACACAAACCTACGGGCTTTGATTATAGTTGGCAATACTTTTCCAACCAAATATTTTGAATGAAAATAAAACGTTCGAAAAAAAAACCATGTATTCAATACAAATAAGTAATAAATAGAAAAACAAGTATTTAAAATACCATTGAA
Organism: Sipha flava; assembly: GCF_003268045.1. Taxonomy (NCBI): domain Eukaryota; kingdom Metazoa; phylum Arthropoda; class Insecta; order Hemiptera; family Aphididae; genus Sipha; species Sipha flava. Next base: position 1,102,260 of record NW_020272866.1, read on the forward strand.
AATACTTAATTCTGAAAATATTTAAAAAATATTCAATACTTAAAAAAGTATTCAAATACTTTTATTCAAATAATTTACAGCACGGTCAACCAATTAAGTAATATTAGTAATGTAGGATTGTATTTTAGAAAGTAGTCAGAAAATTTATATATTTATGATCCCTCCCCCCCTTATCAATATTTGCTAGCGCAGGTCCTGATGGTTATAAAAAAGTATTATTTTTTTTTTTAAACTTACAAAGATGAAACCATCAAAAGTCTGTGTTTCAGCTGAAGATTTGTGCTCAATGTATATAAGAAATTTAAATGCAACATTCATTAATAAATGTGTTCATTTTCAAAGCTATGACCAAAGTATAAAAAATTCTCTATTAACTATAATCGTTAGAAATACTATGTTAAAAATAAAAGAACTAGAAGACATTTGCTTGTATGTGAATATTGCTTTACACATGTTTTTATGTACTCCCTGTTCAAACTGTACCTCTAACGATAATTTTTAAATGTACAATGTATAAAAACTTATTTAAGGTTCACAATATCTAAAAAGAGATCAAAAACACACTTGCAATAATAAATATTGAAACAAAAATAACAAATTAAATATAAAGACATTATAGATAATTGTATTGCTATTCAACCAAGAAAAATTGTAAATAATCAATAAATATAATTTATTACATATTATTAATTGTGTATATCATTCATTAATATAAAAAAAAAAATTGTTCACTACTCTTAGGATAATAAAAAAATGTATTGAAAATAAGTTCCACAAATGTTATTCCCGGGGACAGCAGTAGCTGAGCACTTGAAGGCATTTGTAGACATTTTAAAATTATAGAACAATATTAGCAATATTTTCTGATTTATAAAACTGATTCATTTTTTACACAAACAATCCATGGATAGTATCTAGTACAAATAATATATGAAAGAACGGCGATAGGTTTTGCGAGGTTCGAGACAAATTTTTTCACAGGGCCCTAGTCTTTTAATTGTGATGCCAAAAAAAAATTATTTTGAACGTCCTAGTCGAATCCCTAGTACTTTTATATTTAACTATCTTACATAACTTATGTAAAAACATTTTTCCCTTGTATGGATATTATATTTTATTATCAAAGAGTCAAGAATATATTATATATTATTGTTTATTTATTCATTATTATTACACTACACAACAATACAGAGGCGTGGTGAATATAGATCCAAAACAGTCAATTACCCGTGTCAAATATTGAAGAGATGGTGGGTACCCCTAATCCCAATATTTGTTACACAATATTCCTGTATTTTTTTTATGCTATAAACTATTATTAAGTATAGTATACAAGGTCAGGTATCAGTTGTCCATTTATTATTTGCTTTTAAAAATTAAGATGATCTATTAAATATAAATAGAGAGTCATTATCAATTTTTAAGGATGAATAGGTACCAAAAATACATTTTTACATTTAACAAATAATACTGTCACCATACCAATGTTACAACATAAGTACTAAACAAAATATTGAAGAGTATAAAACACCATACACATTTTCACATTACAGGGAAAACTTGTTATTTAATTTAAAAAAAAAAAAATTAAAGACTTAAAAATCATTAAATTCTTTGAAAGGCGTGAAGCCTCTAAAATGATGGGGCCCTGGGCAGCTGTCCCTTTTATCCTTCCCTACAGTTAGCGCTGATTAATAAAAGCTAGAAAATATTAACTCGTTAACATAGGTGGATATTAGGGGACTTTGGGGGCTTACGCCTTCTCAGAAGATTCAAATCCCTTTTAAATACGTGTTTTTCATTAATTTTTCAATATTGCCAAACCACAATATATTTGAAGCATTGTTCAATAAAGTGTAATAGCTTAGTTATAAATTATGCTTGAATAGTTCAAGAGTTGTGATACAACAATGGTTGGAATAATATGATAATGTTTCGTGATAATTAAATAATACAAAGCTTTTTTCTCGATTGACTAACATTCGAATGTTCAATGCTCGACTTGTGGGGGGACGCAAGGGGACAGAGTACCCCAATTAATTTTCAGAAATTTTAGGGTCTCCCTACTATTATTATGTTATAATTATAAAGCTTAACAAGTTTTGGGGACGCTCTTTTTTTTAAAGTAAATAGAGTCCCCTTCTTTAATTTTTCCAAGTCGAGCATTGCGAATGTTATATTTTTAGTAGCCTAAAGACCTGAGATTTATAGCAAATATGAATATTACTCGGAATCGGTGTATTTTATGACGTTGGTGGGTTTCTTTGCACTTTCCAGTAACTATACACTACTTGAAAAGCATTATCTATTATAATTTTTTACTGAAAACACATTTCCTAATATGTTTATTGAAATGAACAACTTGAAAAAAGTTCTAAAAAATTCAAAGAAAAAAAAATAATTAGATAAATAACGTAATTTACGTTAGTCAGGGTATTTAAATTGTTATAAACTGATACTTAAAGAATTTCACGGCCATTTAACGCATATCTTAAATTATTATTGCAATATAGAATTTATTGTTTTTAAATTAGATCAATTAAAAAAAATTTAAGGAATTTTCAATTGACCTAATCGATGTGTATCGTTCTAATTATTTTGGACAGTTTTTTATTGAAATGTACGGTTGTCTTAATTTATGGTAATCAAAGCATGGAAATAAGTAATTTATCAGCAATCAACAATTATTAACAATCAAAAAATATTGGTTTCTACACTCACGTGTACAGTTTCAAAATGATATTTCACTGTGATAATAATAAGTTTAAATTATTTACAATCTCCCCGTGACAAGTCCGACGGATATATATATATATATATCCATTGGATTACAAAAAGTTGTAAATAATATCGTAATTATATAATGTTATATTTTATAAATGCATGCTATAATAAAATAAATACAACCAATAACAACACAAATTACTGCCAACAAAATTATAAATCTTTTTCAACCTAATCTTAATACCTGAATGAAAGCAATTGTATTCCGTGAAAACGACGAGTGCAGTTTTTGAAACTCTGAGATGAAATTACGTAAAACAATGGAACAACAATTGTTATTAATAAACTTATCGCATGATGTGTTATTATTACGCCGGATTAATAATTCGTATGCGAATACTAAAAAATTCGAAAATAGTAAAATTCATAATTAAGAACGAGTCGAGAAAATAATAGAATTCGCGTAAAAACGATAGCGACGTTCCCGCGATTTGAAACGAAAACACGCGCGACATAAGACGATGACGCGCAATCCGTGCTAACAGAGACCGTAACAGATCGCGTGACGGTCCAATACTGCGGGCACTATATAGTTAGTGGCACTACCGTTGCGGTGTGTGTATGTATATGCGTACGTACGTTTGTGCGTTTGTTGCGTGTATGGGTACGTGCGTATGTGTGACACGGGTGAACCGCTTATATCGGTGGTGGTATCCGCCGTCGGCCGCCCAACATCGCTTCTCGCTCACGCTCACGCACCCGTCGAATGCGACAGACGATTGCAGCTGTCCAAGCGGCGGCGACGGCGAAAGCGACAAACGAAGACCGTGACCGGTGATCGGTGTTCGGGGCGCGCGTAGACCGCAAGGAATCTCGTACCGAAAAATGTGTGATGGGCGTTATCGGATCAGGCAAGCGGATGCGGGGGACGGTCTAGTCGTTCGAGTGCGGGACTAAGAAAATCAGCATGCCTGTGACGGACTCTTGGAACGTGATAAATATTATAATAAATTACAACTAATAAATACAGTACCAACTGCATGTATTGCGGCCAAAAAGAGCGATGGCGGAACCCAGACATTAGCGACTACATTTGGAGGGACGAAGCCGCCTTCGATCTCACCGGTGTCCGTTTGCGCGATACCGCGAGGATTTCGTTATGGTACATTATTCAGCGCGTGGTATCCGTCGGTAGCAACATCCGAAATCCGAATAAGTTATTGATTACAGTCATTATTATCATCATCATCTATTATTGTTATTATTATTTATTATATTACAATATTCAATTATAATGCATGTGCGTTCGTGCACTGCTGGAGGCGTGTCGCAACCGCATTGTTATCCATTCTTTGTGCATGCGGAGAACGCGCATATCGCTAACGCTCCAATGCTTCGTACGAAATGGAGCGATCGTGCATGTGAGCGAGCGGCTTACTCGGTGCGCGTGCGCGCGCGAGTGTGTGTATTTGTGTGTACAAATATATGTATGTATTAGAATGTGTGTGCGAGGCAAGTGTATGCTGTTCTCGGAACTCCTACGCACGCTCAGGAGACCTTCAGCATCTATTCTCGGAACTCTCGACCGCCGACGCCTGCTGTTATACACCGCGCTCCTCGCGCCCGCCCTTACAATTCACAAAACACACACACACACACACACATAACCACTTCTACCCGATTCTACATATATGAATATAAATATATGTGTCGTGTCTAAAAACAATTTTTCACATTATTTCATTAAACCAACCGTAATGGCATTAAAAACTTTACATGATTATGTGTGTGTGCGTGTAAATATTATTTCCGAGTACACTTGAAAAAGAAGAAAATATATCGTCCGAGTGTTAATATATATGCATAAGATGTTCCACTCGGCACTCGGCACATGTTTATAATATTATCATAAAATCGAACGACGGTGGTACATAATAATAATAATAAAACGAGATTTATAATAAATATATAATAACATGATACAAAACAAACTCATAAATTACGACAAAAGTATAAAAAACGATTCGTTGAACATTAAAATTGCTTAGTGAAATTATCAGAGTTCGTTTTCATTTTTCTTAAAATTTTATCGATCATTGGTTTTTCACCGTTGACTATTACTTGACGGTATACCGTTGGAACAATACTTCAACAAAAACATTTCCGCGAGCCAACTCCATTACCATTTTAAAATATTGAAAACTTAAAATTGTCGAATATTTTGTTCAATTTACTTTGATTGGGAAAGCAGTAGCGGATCTGTAGCTTATTGAAGCAGGGGGCGAATTGGTATCATAGATTCATAGGTACTAACAATGACGTAACTGAAAATAAATTTTTTGAGGAGTGAAGGTCCAAATTTGTTTTGATATACTATACATTTATAATATTTTTCACGTCCAAAACATTTTTGAATAATTTTAGGAAGTTCTAGACAACTGGACACATCTTTAGTTCACTAGTCTTTTACAAATCGACATGTATGGATTCAAAAATTAGTTTTCAATAATTTGATCATTAAAATTGTTCCGTATATATTTATAAATTATTTGATTAATTAATTTTTGAATTACTTAAACTGTCTAGAAAAAGCCTAAAAATAAATATTTCAATATCTACATTATCATTGATATCAATAGATATCTGTTCTAAAAACACAAAAAATTTATCAATATTATTATCCAACTCCTTTATATTCGATATTAAAAAAATATTGTATTATATTTTATTAGTAAATTTAATGTTCTTATAATTAATTAGAGTAACAATTGTATGGTACTTTTTTTATCAGCCGCAAATCGATTAATTTTGTCCACATCAATATGTATGTCCCTATGTGTATTGAGTAAAGCTAAACCAATTAATCTTTCCTCACCTATGCGTGACCTCATCCACGTTTTTAATCTGAAAAAAAAAAGCAATAAGCAAAATATTAAAAACAGGAAAGCATAATATGAACATATGGTTATAACATGGGCAGAAAAGTTATAGGAAGTAAAATTGTTAAAATATACATAAAAAAAATTAAAAATAAGCTACATCATAAATGTGGCAAATTGAAAAATGGATTTTATAGTAAATTCTAATTCTCTAATCTGCGTAAAGTAGAAAAACTACGTTCTGCCGAAGCCGTGCTTATTGGCAAACCAGCAAGTATATTAAGCAAAGAATTAATTGTAGGATATATTATTTCAAAACATCATCTAATACTTGAAATACATTTCCCGGTAAAAAAATTAGTTAACATTTTTAAATTTAATATTATGAAGTTATTTAATATAAATTGTAATTTTTTACCTTTCAAGCCATAGCTATGCCATTTTTATTTCATTAATCAATTTCTGATTTAAACAGTACATCATTAATTTCATTAAGAAATGGATAACTAGTTGTAATCGTGTATATCATATTAGTACTATTAATATTCTGAGACCATTTACTTAAATTTTTCGGAATAAAATATGTCAGTGTCTGGTTATCCTGGACATGAAATCTTCGATTCATATTTTTTTTTTTTTTTTATATTACTTTCATATTAAATAGTTATTGCTGTTTTGATTTTTTTTTAAATGTATCTGGTATGTATAATGATTTATTTACTGAAATGGTCGAAGCACAAAAAAAAAATGTAGAATACGTACGTAGTATGTTCAAATTTTGAATAGTTTAATTCAAAACTCATATTATTATAATAATATCATTATCGTATTATAGTGATTTTATATAATCAGTCAACTCGAGATATAACGAATTTCAAGGGACCGAGAAAAAAATTCGTTATATCGAAAGTTCGTTACATCGAAATTCGTTATATCAAGAGAATATACCAATTGAATTCATTATAACGAGAATAAAAATAAAAATTCAAAATTTTATTATTCGTATACATATGTATAAAATATATGAGTCATATAAGTATATATTTATTGTTTAATTTCAATATAAATGTATGTAATAATATTTCTAATAAAAATATGCTATAATAATAATATTGCTTTTAATATATATGTACATATAATAAATCGCTATACATGTGT
>NW_020272866.1:1109030-1120560 GCF_003268045.1 Sipha flava
AATCCACATTTTCTAAAGCAGTTGCGAATTGTTTGTGTAGTCACATTGTTCCAAGCTTTGTGGCTGATTATTATAGGAGTCAAAACGGTTACTTTCGGAGAATCATTATTATCCAAGCAAGCCAAAAATTCAGATACAATTTCCTTTCGATATAGAAGTTTGAAGTTTTTAATGCCTTGGTCCAGAGGTTGGAGTGTCGAGGTTGTGTTTGCTGGAAGAAACTCAATTCGTACATTAGAGAGAGTTGGGGGGTTGTTATGTGCAGTGCAATTATCGACAAAAATTATAATTTTTCTATGTTGTTTTCGCATGTCATTATTGAGAGTTTCAAGCCATTCGTTCCACAGTTTGGTTGTCATCCACGATTTTTTGTTGTTTTTATACGTCACCGGCAAAGATTTGTCATTTTTAAAGCACCTAGGTTTAGCGGACTTACCTATAAATAAAGGCCTTAACTTCTCCGATCCATCCATATTTACCGCAAAAAGTAAAGTGACTCGCTCCTTACTAAGTTTCCCTCCATGGCACTTTTCATTTTTAAACGTTAGTGTTCGGTCAGGTAAACATTTAAAAAACAGTCTTGTCTCGTCAGCATTGAACACATTTTTCGGATCGTACTCACATAATAAGTCTTGAAGTTTCTGCCAGTCGTTACAGATATCTTCATCGACACTTGCACTTTCTCCACAAATTTTTTTTGAACACCAAGTTATGTCGCTTTTTAAAATTAGATAACCAACCGTCACTAGCATTAAAATCAGAGATTCCAAACATTTCAGCATAACTTTTAGCTTTTTCTTTGATTAAAATACCACTCACGGGAATATTTTGCTGCCTAACTTGATTGAACCAAGTGAATAAACATTGTTCTATACGGGGAAACTCACTTAGTCGTCTCTTTTTCCGGCTACTTTGTGCGTCAGTTGTATTAAGAATTGCTTCTTTCTGTTTCAAAATTGTAGAAAGTGACGAAAAAGGAATTTTAAAACTATCTGCGACTTCTTTTTTCTTTTTACCACTTTCGATTTATTCAATAATTTTTTTCTTGTCCGAAATTGACAAACACTTTCGTTTTGAACTCATAATTGTAACTCGTAAAACGCGACGTATTTTCAAATGTACGGTCACGTTTAACACAACGAATAGAACTAAAACGGTACCGATATGTTACATAATATGTTACGTACATTTTGCGTAGAGCCACTAATCGACATAAGTCTTGTCTTAATTGCGATACTGTACTTGAGTGTACTATCGCATGATAATCATCAGAAAAAACTTCGTAATCTATTATGTGGTAATAGCAACATACTTATTTTTATATATTTTTCATGGAGTTATACACTAGAGACATATATCTTATCTTAATTAAAATTAAAAATTCGTAATAGAAAGCTCCAAATTTATAAAAATTCGTTACATCGCGAGAGTTTTGATTAAAAACACTTCGCTACATCGAGGGGACCAAAATACATTACATTTGTTCGTTATACCGCGATATTTTCAAGGGACCGGTAGTTTTATTCGTTATATCAAGATTTTCGTTATATCGAATTTCGTTATATCGCGAGTTGACTGTATATTAATAACAGCTTAATATTATGATAGTGGTGAATAAATTACGCGTACACGCAGAATGCATATGGTACATTCCTGTGTTTAGACGCTCCTTGTCTAAAACCACGATTTAAGATAACATTATATTATAAAAATAAAAATTGATAAGATATTCAAAAGAATACCTTTTTCACGACCTAACCACAGAGAAAATCTATTGAATATCATGAAAGAATTTCATTTTCCACAAAAACTGGTCAATTTAGTATCTATCAGCGTCATGGAGACCCTGATAAGGGTTCAGGTAGGAAATTTAGTAACTGACCCGACAACAGTGAACTCGGGGCTAAGACAAGGTGATTCGCTATCGCCGATTCTGTTCAACGTGGTTTTGGAAAAGGTTATTAAAGAAATGAAGATTGGTCCTAACGAGGGTATTAGACTACAAGACACGTCGATAGGTCTACTTGCTTATGCTGACGATATAGTATTGATGAAAGAGTCTCAGGATAGGTTGAAGATTTTATTCAGTAGACTGCATAAAGCAGCATTAAAAGTAAGACTATGTGTAAACGAAGAAAAAAACGGAGTATATGTTTTTGAGTAGAAGGGGACTACCTTTTTGTCAGTCCATAAAAATAGATCAATATGAATTTAAAAGGGTAGAATAGTTCAAATACCTAGGTTCTATTTTGTCTGAAAAAAAATAATGTATCAATCGAGGTAGCAGCAAAAATTCAAGCTGGGAATAAATGTTACTATGGACTGACTAAGGTACTAAGCTCACGAGCATTATTGCGAAGATTGAAAGAACAATTATATACGTCCTTAATACGTTCGGTTGTAGTGTATGGATCGGAAACATGGCCACTCAGAAAAATGGACGAGCAAAGATTCTTGGTCTTTGAAAGAAAAGTGTTGAGGAAAATATATGGCCCGGTCAAAGATAAAATAATTGGGAAGTGGAGACGAAGAAAAAAACTTGGAGCTGGAAGCATTATTCAGCAGTTCAGATATATTGGAGGTCATCAGAAGCAGAAGACTACGGTGGGCTGGCCACGCTTAGAGGAGCCAAAATCCACTATTACATGCAGTGATTGAACAAAACCCTGTAGGTAAAAGACCTCTGGGAAGACCAAGAATGCGATGGGAAGACAATATAAAGAAGGTCGTTGAACATTTAGATGGTGCTTCCAATTGGAGATATCTGGCAATGGATAGAGTATGATGGAAGCTTGGTTGTGAGATGGGATGGTCTTAAAGGCCCAATAAACAAAAAAGAAAAAAAAAAATAAATAATTATAGGAAATATCTTTATTTATATTTATTGTGTTACTTGTGTCGTGGCTACCCATTTTTTAAGAAATAATTATTAAACTCATTGGCAAGAAAAAAAGAATGTGTATTAGAATTGTTGTTTATTTTATTAGAATTGTAAGTATTGTTGTTTATTTTTAAACTGATATGTTTTGAAATATTTGATGTATTTTGAGTAGTAGCTTATCTTATCGTGGAACAAATTTTTTTTGGATTATTTAGGTTCATTTTTATTTTGTCACTAAAGTAAGTATTTTTTGCTTTTGCAATAATGTCGGATAATTTATTTCTGTATTTTTTATATTTGTTTTTTAATAATATATTAAAAGGTTATTGTCTGGATAATTTGTGAAGTTTATCTCGTTTCTTAATGGCTTTTATTATACCTGGATTTATCCATGGATTATTATTATTATTTTTTTTTTTTTTTTGATTGATTTGTAGTGGTAGATTGTTTTATTAAGTTTTGTAACGAAGATGTGAAAATATTCACATTATCATTTGCATTATTTTTATCAGTTATAATGTCAACCCAGTTTGTAAGTTTAATTAAATGATTTAGCTTATAATGAATTAGATTACATATAATATTATCTGTATTTATATTGTTGTTAATTGTTTTTATGTTATTTATTTATTTATTATAAAGTAATACCCTCGAAGGGTAATATGGTACAGTAAAATAAAATCATGAATACTACATATGTATAAAGTAATAACAATGTTTAAGTCTAAGTACTAATAAGAAATATAAATGTATATGTTCGCGCTGTATATATTGTTTGTGTAAAATTTGTTCATGTCATCATTTTCGTGCGATGCGTAGCGGTGCGTTGCGTATTCGCGGCCCTTGTCGGCGGCGGTGATAAGCCTCCGTGTGCGACCGGCCGGATACGTTATCGCGCTGTTATCGTCGCACGTTAATGATTGTTATTCCACGTTTTCAAAAAATTGTCGGTTATGTTTTGTAAAAGTTTCAAATCATGCTCTCAGTGCCACAAAGTTCATTAATTTCGAGTGTTTTTCTATTTTGTGTGGTGGAACTGGGGCATTTTATCTTCATTGCGGTGTCCGGCGGCCTTAGCCTTCGTGGTGAATGTCGTCGGCCCCATCTCGCTCTTGTTTTTCTGTCTTCGTGGTGTGCACACCGAAATTCATTTTTATTAGTTTTCGTTAAATACACGTTTTGTTGCTGTCTTCGTTGGTGATTGTGATTCGGTGGTCGCACGTACCAGACTGTGACATTTTTATTTTTATAATTTTAAACACTGCGGTGTGCCGTCTAAGGCAATTGTAGTCATAGTTCTGGTGCGGTCGCGTCGGGATAAAATCCGCCACCAATTACAGTCATCATATGTGAGTATTGGTCGACCATATTTGTTTCATTGTGTTAAAGGCCGACGGGCCTCAGCCGTCGTAGGCATATTATTTATATTATATTATTTTGCATTGGCCGACATAGGCATTTACCACATTATTGTATTATTTTGCATTGGCCGACATAGGCATTTACCACATTATTGTTTATATTGCATTTGCCGACATAGGCATCTACCACATTATTGTATTTATTTATTATTTTCCGTGCGCCATGTGGGCCACGTACTGTATTTAAATTATTTGTATTTGCGTGCCTTGTGGGCCGTAGATTGTTTATTATATTTATTTGATAGTTTATATATATATTTGTTGCCGCTGTAGGGCCAACACTTATTATTATTATTATTTTATTATTTGGTGTAGTTCAGTGCCGGCTGTCATTACGATCGCACGTACGTTCAAATTGTTGCTCCGTTATCATAGCTATTAAAATATATTCTCTCCGCTTACGTAAGGTAAAATTAAATTAACTTATCTTTAATAGCACGCGTCCGTTGTCGGCGCGCAGCCGTCGGTAATTACCGTGGCTGACTACCGCTATCTACGCTGTCTACGTTATCGCAAGATACGTAACGACAATGACTACACTAAACACGGTACTCACAATCAAACAAAAAAAATCTATAGATAAATCGTTAACTACTATAGGGAAAAAAGCCTCATCAAGAAACACCAGTATACAGAGTGTATCCAGTGACGTGTTCAACGATTCAACAGAAATGGTTGATGAAAATTTCGAAACACCAAAAAAAAAGTGCCAAACGTCATCTCTCTGCAAAATCCGACGGCCAAGAGGCTAGTAAAAAAAAACCTATGTTTATAACAACAAATAGATTTACCCTACTTACCACCGACAACCAACCAGATCCTACCACCAGTTCGTCACAAACCCCCTTTAATACTACTAACTGTGAAGATACACCAAGTAAAACAAATTTAAATTACGAAGATGCACCAAGTAGAACAAATCTACCTCCTCCAATAATAGTCCGCGGCGTCCTTGACTTTATTGGTTTCCGAGACGAGCTAGTAAGACTAATCGGTTCCGATAACTTTTTCTTTAAATCATCGACTAATGATTTAAAAATACAAACAACTAAACCAGAACACTATCGAGTCATTATTCATTTCCTAAAAGACAATGAGGCGCAATACCACACTTACCAACCACGTGAAGAAAAGTCTTTTCGTATTGTCATCCGTAACCTACACCCATCCACCCCAACGGTTGACATAGGAATAGCAATTGAAGAAAAAGGATACATAGTACGCCAAGTGACAAACATTACCCACAAGACCACAAAAGTTAAACTACCTATATTTTTTATCGACCTCGATCCAGCAGAAATAAATAAAGCAATTTTTAACTTAACATCTTTACTCCACACAAGAGTAAAAATTGAGGAACCACACAAAAGGAAAGACATTGTACAATGTCTCAACTGTCAAGAGTATGGTCACTCTAGAAAATACTGTGCCTACCCACCAAGATGCGTCCGCTGTGGGGAACACCATCCATCAACCAGCTGCGTGAAAACTAGAGACACACCTGCCACATGTGCTCTATGCAAAGGCGACCACCCGGCCAACTACAAAGGCTGCCAAATCTACAAACAAATCCAACAGCTGCAATCATCATCAAAAAGGCAAGGTACCAACTTGAAAAACACACCATATATAAATAAATTAAATAACACAAACTGTAAGATCACCCAGCAGCCAACGCCCGTAGCTAACCTCTCTTCACTACCCCCTCTTTCTTATGCTCAAGCCACAAATAACCAAAATTTGCATACACCCCCTACTGTTCAAACTAACGACCTTACTCTAACCAATTTTATTAATGAATTTAAAGCTCTGATAAATCCACTTTTATCTCTCCTCACTACCGTCCTCGACCGCCTACTTTCCCAAAATGTCAAATAACTCATTCACTTCACAATCCCTAGTCATCCTATTATGGAACACTAACGGCCTAGTAAACCATAAAAATGAATTAACAACGACCCTAAACGAAAAAAGGATCGATCTAGCTATTATATCAGAAACCCATTTTACCTCCAATACCAAATTCTCAATCCCTGGCTACACCATAATCCCAGCAAACCACCCAGATAACACGACCCACGCAGGTGCAGCGATTCTCATCAGGTCGCCCATACAATTCACCCCCCTTCCTAGTATAAATGAAGACTTCCTCCAAGCTGCAGCTATAAATATAAAATTAAACCATGTTCCAATAACTATAATGGCGTCATATTGCTCGCCAAAACACAAAATTACGCAAACACAATTTGAAAATTTCTTTAAGGATCTTAGTCAATACTTCATCGTAGGCGGCGACCTAAATTCTAAACATCAATCATGGGGCTGTCACACAACTAACCCAAAAGGACAAGCTCTACTAAAAGCCGTCAATAATAAACAATTATCTATCTTCGCCCCTCCCAATCCAACATACTGACCATCATCACCAAGAAAACGTCCTGATATCCTGGATATATTCGTAGCTAAAATACCACCAAACTTAAGTCACTTAGTAAAAAACTTATTGGATTCGTGTTCCGATCATTCCCCAATCCTCCTATGCATAGATGCCTCACCCCACCTTCAACCTAGCAACCCATCACTAATAAATGGATTAATGAATTGGGAACAATTTCGTGACATTATTAACCAAAAAATAAAATTAAACATACGTCTGAAATGTCCAAAGGATATCGACGACGCTGTATTTAATCTTACTCAAATCATTCAATCAGCTGCATGGAACTCTACTACCCAACCAAATAAAAATAATAACCATAACCATTTATCGATCCCTGCAAATGTCCGTGAACTAATAACCCAAAAGAGACGTGCCAGAGCCCGTTGGCAACGGTCAAAACTTCCATCTGACAAAAGTACTTACAATAAACTAACCTCATCACTGAAACGTATACTGCAACAGCTAAGAAATGAATCTTACAATAATTGGATTTCATCCCTAACGACAAAAGACAATTCGCTCTGGAAAGCAACACGTAACTGCTTAAAACAAAAACCTACCCAAACTACCCTAAAAAAAACCGAATGGTACATGGTGCAAATCAGATAAAGAGAAAGCCGAACTTTTTTTGTTCTCATCTTTCAGAAGTCTTCAAACCCCACCAACTAATTGGCAACAGTACCTTCACAGAAACAATAGAAAACTCTCTTACTGCAGCTCTTCCACTGTATCTTGCCCCCAAACCTTTCTCACCAGCTGTGGTCCTGCACTTTATCAATACCTTTCCACTTAAAAAAATGCCAAAGACTGCATTAATTCACCTAACTCATATTTTAAACTCTATCCTGAGACTCTCGTATTTCCCTATTCAATGGAATATATCACTCATTATTTTAATTCCCAAACCTGGAAAACCTCCAGATACTCCGTCATCATACCGCCCAATAAGCCTACTACCTTTTTTCGCGAAACTATGTGAAAAAATGATCTTAAAAAGAATATCTAAAATCATTAATGACAATCAAATCATTCCCCACACACAATTTGGATTCCAAAATAAACACTCCACTATCCATCAGATACACCGCCTAACCGACTCAATCGCCTACTCCCTAGAAAACAAATCATACTGCTCAGCTATTCTACTCGACGTTGCCCAAGCATTTGATAGAGTTTGGCACCCTGGTCTTCTACACAAATTAAAAAAAATTCTACCACCATCCTACTACTTATTTTTTAAGTCATATCTTGAAAACAGATTCTTTGTCACCAAAGTTGGCTCTGAAATTTCAAACTTGGCCCCAATCCTAGCTGGTGTTCCCCAAGGTGCCATCTCTTCCCCATTACTATTCAACATATACACAGCCGATCAACCAACCACCCCTCATACTTCAGTTGCCGATTTTGCTGACGACAAAGTTATATACATTTCTGAAAAAAATCCACACCTTGCTAGACAACACCTACAAAATCATCTAAACTTACTAGCGGACTGGTATTCCAAATGGAAAATAAAAATAAATAACGAAAAATCATCTCACATCATCTTCACTCTTAAACAAAGCACAGTACCCCCAGTCTGCTTAAACAATAAAGTCATTCCCTCTTCCTCTAACGTTAAATATTTGGGTATGACACTAGATAAAAGACTTACCTGGGCCACACATATCAAACAAAAACGGCTCATACTAAATGCCAGACGTAGATCTCTCCTTCCACTTATAGGAAAACAATCAAAAATTAACCTTAACACAAAACTGCTACTATACAAAACCCTCCTTAAACCAATTTGGTTATATGTATATATATATATAAATGGTTATATATATCTTTATTATTTATTATTTTTTTTTTTTTTGATTCCTGTCGTGAAGGCACCCTTATTTATTTTTATATAAGCGCTGAGCGCGACAGTATACAATGTGATAAAGATAGATAATAATAATTTTGTAATAGATTAGATTTAGACAGGAGGAATATAATATTTGATATTTATAAATAATAAGTAGGATTAGTAACTAATGAGTATAGGACTTTAATTTGTAACTGTTGTCATAGAAAAATCAAAATTATAAATATTGTTACATGGTGTTAACATTCGGTTTAGTGGGCTGTGTTTAACGAAATTATTTTTACCAAAATTAGTGTAAAATAAATGTATTTATTTCAATCGGCGGGTGTTAAAAACTGGTATTTTAAAATAAATTTGTTCTAGTAAATCTGGACAATCTATTTTATTGTTAAGTAATTTATGGATAAATAATACATCTGTGTTTAGTCGTCTTGATTCTAAAGTTGGGATTTGGTGTATTATAGCGACATCTTTTACTGATTTATCAACTAAACTAAATTTATGGGCTAACATACGAAGGAAACGTCTTTGAATTATTTCAATTTTATTTTTGAGGCCGACTTGTGTTGGATTCTAAACAACCGAACCAAATTCAAGAATGGATCTTACAAGTGAAAAGTATAAAATAATCAAACAATTAGGGTTATTAAATTCAGAGCAATTTCTTTTTAGAAATCCTAAGTTACGAATAGCTTTGCTGCAGATTAAGTTAATATGATCAGTAAAGCTTAGGTCTTCATATAAGGTCACACCTAAATCACGGACAATATTAACTCTTTCAAGAATGGAATTTCCGATTTTATAACTAGAACGTATTTTATCTTTACGTCGACAAAATGATATAAAGGTACATTTAGAGTTATTCAAGTTCAAGCCATTTATTGAACACCAATGGGCAAGTCTATCTAAATCACTTTGAAGATGATTTATATCGTTAACCGAATGAATATTCATATATAATTTTAGGTCGTTTGCAAATAATAAAAATTTGGAAAACTTAAAAATTGGAAAAATAACATTTATAAAAATTAGGAACAATAAAGGTGATAAATGATCCCCTTGCAGTACACCAGATGATGGATTGAATTTATCAGACATTTTGTTATTTATCTAGGGTGACCATTAAAATACAAAAATACGGGACTAATTTTTTTTATTATAAATAAACATTTTTGGATCACAATTTTACAAGTTATTAATATATTTTAGTATTTATTATTATTTACTGTTAATAATATAAATTAATATGATTTAAATTATATTTGAAGTTGATGCTTGGTTATTTATTATTATATTTTTTTGACTTCTTTGGCAGATATTTTTCCGATGAATGTATTTGGTTTAAAAGTTTCTTATTTCTCAACAAAAAAATCATGAAATTCAGAACAGTTCTCGGTGAAATAATGCTTTACGTCTAACATGGCTTTAACAGTCTTAACATCGAATCGGCTTTTCTCATCTGTCCACAAGTTATTCATGTCGGAAAAAATGCGTTCAACGTTTGCGTTTGAACCTGGAATACACATTAAAAATTCCACAACGGTTTTTAAATTTGGAAAGTCTCCATCAATATCTGCAGTTTGAAAAATATAAGTCCATTTTTCATCCAACGTGTTAAATGAGTTAACCTTTTGATTTTTCTGTAAATTTGTTTTAATAGTAGTAAACTCGTCAAATAATTCTGCCTCATTTAATTTATAACTAGGAATAATTATTATAGTTTTTATTAATTGTAATGTATTCAAAATGTTTTTCCAAGAGTCTTCTATATCTTTTAAAGTTATCCATGAAACTCCATCGAACTTGTAGAGGGTTGGATTTGTCCACTCAATAATATAGTCTGAACATGTGTCAAAAAAAATTGTCCGATAGTTATCATACGCATTTTGTGATTCATTTTTAAAGTTTTTTAGTATTTCAGTTTTCTTAATGGTCATAAAATTGTTAATACGCCAAGACTTAATTTTTAAAACCAAAATGTCTAAATGGTTTTTTACTTCAACAATAGATAAATTTGTCTGATAAAACAGTAATAAAATTACACTTAGATAATTCTTTTTTTAACATTTCGTCGGCATATGGATAAAAAACATTTTTTATTGTTTGTGCTGTTTTTGTTTTACCACAAGAAAACTTTTTGTTGAATAATTTCCTAACAAGTTGAGATGTACAATCCATTGATTTTATACTATAATTATGTTTACATATATGATACGCAAAAACACCTTCATCGGCAGCTAAATTATTTTGACTTTCGTTAAAAGCTTTTGTACTAAAAAAATCACTTTTTGGGATTTCTGTGCGTTACCGGCGAATTTATGCCGATTTGTTTTAATGTGTTGGTTGATATCTGACTTACCACCGTAATCGATACTAAAAATACCACTGCACACAGTACATTCCACCTTATCTTCCTGGCCTATCTTTCGACATTTTTTAATAAAGTTGAATTCATTTTGTAAATTTTCGTTAAAAGTACACTTCCTTTTAGGCATGATTATTATTTTTTTTTATTAATTTAACTATTATGTTTTACAGTAGGTATGATAGATACTATATAGATACTATATGATAGATACTATATATATTAAAATCTAGGTATACAGATATAGCATATATAGCACATGAAAACAGAAGTTACACTATACGCACAAAACGCTGAACACAAACTAATGACAGCAAAATATAATAGAAATTGACATTACAAGAGAAATCATTTACACGTAAAATCTATTGTAGTATAAATTGTACTATAATAATATTACATTATATCTTTTCATCGATCTTTCCCAGTTTCCCGACGTCATGGTCATCGCCTATATACGTGCGAACCCATAACGAGAAATACCAAAAATAACTTTATATTCGAATAATCGAATTCGATATCTACAGCATAGGTTGTACATAAGTATAAAATACACATCGGTTATCGTAAT
>NW_020272867.1:0-38589 GCF_003268045.1 Sipha flava
TATTAGTATTAATATATATAATGGGCAAGAATTATAAAAAACATAATTTGTAAGAATGACAATTATTAACAAACGTGAATAGAATAAGACAAGTAATATTAGACATAGATTATCTGTCTCATCATTGCTCCCATCACAGTAGGGCGCCAAAAAATATTATTTAAATTTAAATGTTTTTTATTTACAAACATTTATTTTAACACATTAACCGATGGAATACTATGATCTATTAGGTTGTAATAGTTTATTTACCCTCTCATTTAAGTTTAAAACGATTTTTCCTAAAACTATTAGGCTATAGCTCATATTAGGGTATAACTATGTATTGTTATTTGAAATATGAATTAAATATTAAAAATTGTGTCTTATAACAATAAATAATATTTATAAATACTTGTCAATCGCCATAAAAGAAGTACGTTTAAAAACGTTTAAAAAGGCTTAGTTTTTTAATTTATTTGTTATTAATATTAATATACTCATATACTCTTGGCAGTAATCATAAAAAATGTAATTGGTACGAATGTAATGATTTAACAAACCGAAATAGAATATGACAAATAACATTGTACATAGATTAGCTGTCTCATCATTGTTTCCATTACGGTTTGTTAATCCGTGTGCCGCGGAATATTATTTAAATATAGAAGTTTTTATTTAGGTACAACAATTTATTTTAATTATAAAAATACATTAACCAACTTACTACTAAGGTCTGTTGTAAGTTTAATAGTTTCTATTTACCCTTACTTGAATATCGTTTCGATTTATTTATTTTTAAATATTTCTAACTATTTTTCTTTAGTGTGTGCGAGAATAGAAGGATAAATATAGCGATTTATTTGTTATTCATAACATGGATGAAATATTTCTCATTCAAATTTTTTTGAAAATTCTGATGCTTCACGTTAATATATCCAAGCAAGTTGTTAGGCTTTGTGTTGCCAATGTCTTCATTTGAAGAGGTTTTCTTTTCTTTTTTTTATTCTTTCCTCGACCCTGCTGTGTATTAAGTTACCCAGAACGCCACTGCGCCTCTTTTTAATGTCGTGTCCTTATCGGTCCAATTCAAATTTTTGACGTATTTCTAATATGGATATAATTTATTATCAATAAGCTCATTGTTTTATTGTTTTAATCATGAAGACTAGGTATATATATAGATAAATATCTAATATTCATGGTTTTATTATTAATCAATTATCAATCAAGTACTTTAATAATAAAGGATAAATTTCATCATCTAAATACTTTCTTTCATTTGTTTTATTATATTTTATAACATGAATACATATTATGTACAGTATTTTCAGTACTTATACTTACCTACCTGTAGTGATACAGTACCTTTTTGTGAAATTACTTAAATCAACAAAAGCATGACAAGTAGTTAGACTAATTTTAAATATGTCCTTCAATTTTGAATATTAAAAACAAAATGAAACAGAGAACATAAACGCGAATAAATAATTTTGACATGTCTGTCAAGCATCATTTGATGATTCAAAAGCAAATAAAATATCTATCCATGAACGATATGAACATAACGACCATGATGAAAAAAATTTAACTGAATAAGGATGTTTTAAATTTTAATATACAGTCTGATGATTTGGATGACATTAATTTGAGTTCAAAGCAACCTAAATTTCAAATAAATAAAAAATACTTGAATAATAAATTAATTGTAATTAGAATAAAACAAGAAATAACTCGATTCTTGATTAATAATATAATATATTAAATAGTTTTAATATATTGTGTTACATTATATTTTAATCAATATTTTTTATACTTTTATATTAATATTAATATTTTTTTCGTGTTCAAATTATAAATTTTAAAGAATTGTATTACTAAAATATAGTAGTATGGATGATTTTTATAACTTTGTTAATTATGTAGAAATGGTTGATGAATATTTCGATGAATTTGGTGTTGAACAAATGCCAAGAAAGTATATTCGTATATAAGACCCGTTTGAAAAATACAATGACTATACATTTTTGAAACGTTATCGTTTTCCAAAACTGATTGTCATGGATCAGTTAGTAGATTTATTAGGTATTCAAGTCAATCATCGAGGATTGCCTATAACTCCCATTTAAGTTATTGATAACATTACGATTTTATACAATAGCAAACTTTTAACCTATCTAATTTTAATTTGTAAAAACTATTGTTAACATTTTTCCTCTTCAAAAATATTAGGAGCACGGACGCGTTTATTTTTCTGAATTTCTTGTCATTATATAAAATATTTTTATTAAATTAGAAATCAAAATTAAATATACAAATTTAAAAATATTAATATTATTCGTTATCCTATGCATTTTCGGTAATATGAACATAGTTACACTGATAACAATGGTTATTATCACATACACTTTACATAACTATTGAATACATAAATATCGTTTATGCAAAACCAACTTATGTGGTACATAAAAATAGTTACGGGTTACATATAAATATTATGGATCACTTATATAATGGTCACTTAAGCAATTATATGTGACACATAACAACAGGACTATGCACACGAGCATAAGTCTGCAATCGGTGCGGTTCTGATTTCTTTTTTTTTTCAAAATCTCTTTCGTTCCTCTGCGAACTGCAGTCAATGTAAATCGACCGGAAAATGTTATCGACGGCCGTGAGGCAAACGAAAATAAGTAAATTAAATACCTATTGGCGAACTTTTTTATCTTTCACTTTCGTTTTATTAAACGCATACATTATCACATAAAATAAAAAAAAAAAACAAATGACTTGTAATAACCACTGTACACAATCTGTTTCGTGTGCGGTTACTATGCTTTACGGGGGCTTGGCAGAAACCTTCACGTGGTGCCCCTGTTAATGCTGTATCCTCACAGCTAACTAATTCTGCCAACACCGGTGCTAAAAATGCCATATAGCTCCTCGAAACGGTCCTTTTCAGGACCAACCTCTGTTAATGCCTCGGCATTTACAGTGCTAACACAAAATATCGAGGGTTTCTCAGCGTGTAAAAGCGAACTACTTGCTACCTTATGCACGGAAACCCAATGTGATGTTTTGTGTTTACAAGAGACGCACCGTGACGAAACTAGTATCCGTCCAAGAATCCCGGGAATGAACCTAATAATCGAAATACCTAACGCACTCTACGGAAGTTAGACCACGTCTACGTTAGGCCGGGCCTAGTCATTGACAGCGCTGCATTCAACCACACAAATAACATTGAAATTCTAACCATCGAAACTAAAAAATGTACAATCACATCGATATACAAGCCACCGAACGCTGACTTCACCTTTGAAAAACCATCAAATTTTGAAAATAGTTCCACAAAAATAGTAGCCGGAGATTTCAATAGCCACAGCCCCACCTGGGGGTACTCAGAAACTGATCAAAACGGTGAAATGGTGCAAGAATGGGCTGAAAATGAACTACTTGACCTAATTCACGATCCAAAGCTTCCTTATTCATTTAATAGTGGGCGTTGGAAAAGAGGATACAACCCGGACCTAATCTTCGTAAGTAGTAACATAAGCCAGCATTGTCTCAAGGATGTATGTACTCCCATACCAAAAACACAACACAGAGCATTAAAACTACAAATAACCGAAGCAATTAGATCTGAATCAATTCCATTCAAGAGGAGATTTAATTACAAAAAAGCTAACTGGGAAAAATACAGGGAGGCTATCGATAAAGAAATTCAGAACCTAGAACCAACACCAGAAAACTACGAACTATTTGCGAATAAAGTAAGGAAAATATCTAAATAACACATATTACGCGGCTGCAGAGAAAATTACATACCAGGTCTAAGTAAGGAAACTGAAAAACTGATAGAAATATACCAAAATCTGTTTAAAAACGACCCATTTAGCGATGAAACTATTACGGCAGGAGAAAACCTTACTATACAACTTGGCGAAGACAAAAACAGAAAGTGGCACGATCTCATTGAAAACACTGACATGACCAAAAATAGCAAGAAAGCCTGGCGCCTAATAAAAAAGTTCAGTGGAGACCCAACTTTCCACAGAACCTGTATAAATGTCACTGCCAATCAGGTTGCCTCAGAATTACTTAAGAATGGTAAACCCAGAAGGAAAATCAAGAGGGATAAAATCATAAGAGACAAAAACAACGAATCCCACATCTTCAACCACGATTTCCAAATAAATGAATTCATCACTAGCTTGAAAGAAATGAAGAATGGGAAAGCGGCTGGGTACGACGAAATTACAATAGAACAAATTATACACTTCGGGCTAGTAGCGAGTCGATGGCTACTCCAACTACTAAACACATGTCTTCATAGAAAACATATACCCCAAAGCTGGAGAAAGTCTAAAGTAATAGCCCTTCCCAAACCAGGAAAAGATCTAAGTGATCCAAAAAGTTACCGACCAATATCACTGTTATGCCACAACTATAAATTATATGAGAGAATGGTCATGAACCGCATTAAAACCCAATTAGACAAAATGCTGATACCGGAAAAAGCTGGCTTTAGACCAGGCAAGGCCTGTACAGGTCAAGTACTCAACATATGTCAACACATAGAGGACGGTTTCGAAATCAAAAAGATAACGGGGATGGTTTTCGTTGACCTAACAGCAGCGTACGATACGGTTAACCATAATAAATTGCTACAAAAAGTGTATCACTATACCAGGGACTGGCAATTCGTTCAAATAGTTGCTTCACTACTACAAAACCGTCGATTTACGGTAAAACTGAACGATAAGTGGAGTAGATGGAGAATCCAAAAAAACGGTTTACCACAAGGCAGTGTGCTAGCATCAATGCTTTTTAACCTATACACAAACGACCAGCCAACCCCGAGAGACACGAAACACTTTTTATATGCAGACGATCTAGCAATCACAGCTCAAGATACAACCTTCGATGATGTAGAAAAGAAATTAACAAACGCGCTTAAAGTGATGACCAACTACTATGACAATAACCAATTAAAACCAAACCCAAATAAGATTAAGAATAAGTATTTTAATTTTTGTATTTGTATTATTTATAAATTATAGTGAATTATATCTTATTTTAAATTTTTTACTAAATTTAAATCCATTGTTTCTACACACATATATGTTGAAAAATGATAAGCGTTATCATGAACATGCGGTGATGTGCGGTGAACGTTATGATATTGCGTTTATTACTTGCAATTCCGTTGCCTTTCAAACGAAGTACTTTACATCTTTTTTAATATTGATTGCATTTTCTGCAATGGATGCTGAAACGGAGAATGATAAACTTATTAAAGAAGTGACATTTAACCTCTCTTTACACATAATGTGTTCATTATATTAATTAAATTGTTTTCAGATACCGGTTTTTTTGAGTGATGATTTACGACATTTATTGTTGTTACACTATCCTACAAGATTGTTGAAAAACGATCAGTTGCTGACATCAAATGTCACCCAAGTAAGTCTTTCTAATGTTTTTGTCATAATTTTACATTAGCTAGTTCTATTATTTTATATTTGTTATATATGTTTCTTATATTATTTTTACAGTGTAGATATAAGACAGAATGTGAAGAATTGGAAGTATCTTATGCCCTTAATACTGATATAAATTATGATAAAGGACATGGGCAAGAATTGGTTGCGGAAACCGATAAAACTACTAAAGATAAAAGCGTCTACCCCAGGTTACTATATATTTATACAACAACAAACTTCTAGTATTTTATAGATAAATAATTTTAAATTTATAACTCTAAATGTTATAATAATGTTATATACATATATATAATTATAGAAAAAAAAAATAACTAGATGTGTATTAGACTTCCCACTAGCAAAACTTTCTATACCGATACATTTATCACTATATAACAAATATATACATAGTACACTTATCATCCATCTTACATTATCTATGGATGAAAATAGGGTCTTCGAGTGCATAAAGCTTGAGCTCAAAATGTTGAAAGAACTTAAGAGTAGAACACTTTTTTTCCCCCTACATACATTCAACTTTATCACACTATTCAAAACAATCACAAATAAAATTATTTTATTATAATATATCTTAAAAAGGGCTTAATATAATCTAGGGAAATCAAGACTTTACTGAGCATTCTTCTTTAATTTAAGTTCATGCCACCAACTAATTTCTGATTTCACAACTGGATCTTCCAAAAATATAAGGTTATTTTTTCCACCTTAGGTTTGATCACTATCCTTCCCTTCTAAGCCTACAAATTTTGTCTTAACTTCTTCTTTTCTGTATTCATTCAACATTCAAAAACTGATTTGTGATTCTCTAAACACTTTTTGGAACAACCTTTCAGTGCTCAACATAAATTATATACATTTCTGCCTTTCCTTCTTATTAGTACTAGGACATTTTAACATCAATCTAACTGATATCTATACCATAAACACTTAAATTATTATTTAACTGTAGAAATAAGTAGTTATGCTAATATTTAAATTTAAAAATAATAACTATATGTACTTAAATTCAAGATAAATCATGATAACATTAAAATATAAATATCATATTCATGAATATTTATTAGTATTTATCTTTAATTGGTTGAATGTCTAAGTTATACAACATATAATTTAATAACATTTAAATTCCAAGGTGAGTGAATTAATAAAAGATTATCTGTCAAATATAATTTTAGGTCAATTATAATATGAGAATTAGAAATCTTACTTGAATGAACTAACAATTTATTCTACTAATGTCAAACAATAATTGCCAATTATTATATATTCATTATCAATGATATCTATATAGTACAGTAGAACCATGATTATCTGTCTCCCCATAAACCGTTTTTCTAGATTAACCACCATTACTCGTGAGAGAAGTATAAGATATATGACAGCCAAAAAAGCATGAGATGTGGTTAAACAAAAAAAATTAACCAACTTTTTAATCTTATAATTATAAATAAATATGTAATAAATAATTGTTAAATATTTGAATGTAGGGGTATTAAATAAATATATAGTAAATTATAAAAAAAAAAAATAATGCATGTTATAATTATTGAAAATATAATAAATAATGTGTATGCATGTTTAAAAAAGTTTATTTTTCATTTAACCATCTTTTTGATTATCCAGTAAAGCTCTGGTCTCTAGGTTCCAGTATTTTAGAAAGAAGTTGATTAAGTCCAATTTTGTATGATAATATTTATAATAGTTATTATTTATTCAGTGGTATGGTTGATCAATTAAGTTTTGAATCTCACAAGATATCATCAAATACTACGGATATGATTATGTATACTTCTGGTGAAAGTATTCATTTGTGTCCACTTAAGAACACATTAAATATGTTACCTAAATTGAATCACATTGATAAAATAGATCCAAAAAATGATAATAAAAATAATTCCCAAAACCCAAATGGTAAAAATCATGATTTCAAAGTATTGAAATAAACTTAATTAATCTTGAATCATTAATATTTAAGATGTGTCTGAGGAAGAGGAAGAAGAAAGTGAACAAATAATGGCAAAATTCAAAGATAGACCTGGGAAAAAAAGTGAAAAGAAAAAAATGCAAGAGATGGTTAAACAGAGAGCAATGGAACCTTGGATAAATTTGAATTTTGTGCCAAATGGTCAATACTTCTCCAGAGTAATTACATTGATGTTTATATATATATATATATATATATTGTATTTCCAAATATACAAAAAGTATTCTACTATACTATTTGTATATTTATATTAAAGAAATTTATATATACATTTATTATACCTTAAGTTAAAATAATGAATTAATGTAGAATGTTCTTCTGTAATATATTAAGTATATTTTTGACATTGCCTGCAATTTATTATATTTCTGATTCACAGTAATTTATTTATGTCTAAAAAGTTTTGACTGTTATATTTAATTCTTTTTCTTACATTTCTCTCTTGGTTATAAGGTTTTAAAATAAAATAAAAATTAATTAGTCAGTTTTATGTATTTTTTTTTTCAGTTAGAATTGGATAAGTTTAAGTTACCAAAATTAAGAAGTTCACATAAAAATGATATTGTTCAAGAAATCACTTTAAACGAAAAAGTAAATGATATTGAAAACATCAATCCTATTAGAGCACGCCAGTTATCTTATAATAAAATAAAATCTTATTCCTTAGAAAATAAGATAAAAATACTTTTATTTAATAGTAAGTTTTTCTTAATTATATTTATATAGCTATTGGCTTTTAATAATAATTTATTATGTTTAGTTCTTCCACATAGTAAATTTGTAGTGTATTTTAGTTTTACCATTTTTTGATAATTCAAAAACATATTATTTCAACATTTATTCTGTATATACTATAAAAATTAATTATGTATCTGTTCGTTAAAAATATTTTTTTTATAGTTTTAAAAGATTATATACATAAAAAAAATTCAAATTTCCTGTTGAAATGACTGTCAGAAATCTTTTTGTTGATATATTTTTTACTAGGAAGGCTAAAGTGGAATATCAGTTGTATCCCCTTCTCTAAGTAGAGAATTATCACATGTATGAACTTCACTTCCAGTAGAGTTGGTCTGGTGTAGAGCCCTGTAGAGCAACTAGAACAATGACAGGAGAAAAAGGCTACAAAATCAATTTTTCAGTAGGTGTGATAACTGCACAACACTGCTCATTACATATATACTTGAAAAAATTTCTTAATACTGAAATAAACATTTAATAGACTTGAAAATTGCACCTATTCTGAAATAGTGTATCCTATATGCTATATGCAAAGAATTATACTTTATTTTGTTGAGAGTAAATTTAGTTTACTGAAGTTATGAAATTACATCTATAAAAGTGTTTAAATAAAATCTAAATTATTGATTAAATGTATTAAATAATGTATTCTAGTATGTTTAATTGAAAATAATTATGTTTTTTAGCAAAAATGGTATCTACAAAAGTATTAATAGATCTCCTACAGAAATGTGGTGTTCCACCTAATGAAAGTATTACTACAATTTTGACCAATTTGAGAAAAATTGCTCTTTTGATTCGTGGACATTGGACTATTAAGAGTGAGGAACTTTACCCAGAAAATACCATATCATCTCATTTTGGCTTGAGTTTTGAAGTCATGCGTTTTCTTAGAGATTATATCGTAAGATATTACTTTAATTTTAATTATTTTGATTGATTTTTACTTATATTTTCTTAATAATAGTTTCTTATTAAAAATATATAGAATAATGCAATGTATATTGAATAGATAATAAATGGAAAATATAATATTCAAAAAATGTTTGTGTTCATTAAAGAAAAAAATGAATATGCCATCATATATATGTATATATTTTTTTTTTTTAATAAATTCCCTAATCTATATCTTTGACGAAAAATAAAATGAGGCATAAGATGTTTTAATTAATCTGAATGAAACTAGACAATTATTTTATTCTGCATTTACTCTATTATTGTGTATATTTGTGATTAAAAAAAAAATAATAAACATAAGTTATAACCAGGCCTCATAATTTATAGCTTTAAAAATGGTAGTTATAAGCCCTATAATATGCTCATAAAAATATTTACATAAGTGCTTAAATATGCTTTAAAAATACAAAAATATACGAAAAAAGATATATGTATTATGTAAAAAATTAATGTCAAATTCTTATTGTTAAAATACCGATTGTCGCTATATGATACAAATAAAAATATAATTTAAACCAAAAGAAGAACAATTAATTATAAACATAAACAATTAATACTATTATAATTACTTATAATTATTAAGAAAAAATGTTTTTTATGCTATGGAACTGAAAAAGACTTAAACTAGCAAAATAGCAAACAAATTTTTAAATATGTAAAAATAAGTCAGCAAAATAGCTTTTATACTTTGAAATATACAAAAATATGCAACGTAAAATTTCGAACTTAACTTGTTAGTTATCGGAAACTAATTTATAGCTCACATAGGTATTTTTAGGACCTCTCAAAAAAAAATATGTAAATGCTACAAGTTATAAGTCTTGGTTATGACTATTAACTTATTTGTCAAAAAGAATATTGAAATAGATCTAGAAATATATTGTTAACTTAAAAAAAATAACTATTTGCCTTAAAATAACATGTATGTTTTTCCATTTTTATACAAACAAAATGTCTTAGTGTTTTATTAGGTTTTTTTTTATTTATAAAGTATTAATATAAAAATCAATTAAAGTTGCCTTGTACATCAAATGTTTAACAAAAATATTTGATACACATGATATGTATATATGAACAGTTTAAAAAAATTCAATAAAGTAAAATGTATATATCATACTAAAAATATGATAATTGACTATATATATTGACCACAAAATATTACAAAATGTTTATTGATTATTAAACCCCCGAGTGCATTCAGTTTAAATTGCTGTGTTTTAATTTATAATAAAATATCTATAGTCTTTTTTTTCTTTTTTTTTTTTTAGTTTATGTGAAAGTTTTCTTTCATTATTAAAACTCATCATTTACTGCTTAAATTTATTTAGATTCATATGTTGGATTCAGAACAAATTGTCAATCGAAAAAATATTGGGAAAATGTTTAATTCACCTCCAGAAGAAGTTAAAGATGCTCTAACCTCTGTAGCTATTCTAGATGAAAACAAAACATGGAAATTGTTAGCTACTGACATTGATACATTTATAGAAACGTATGTTCACCAGGATACACTTAAAATTTAACTGTATTATTTGTACTTTTTTATTATTAATTATAATTACATGTTTTTTGAAATTAAAATTATAAATTTATTTACCTTGATATTTATTTTATTTATTTTTTATTAGTGTAGATGAATATAGTGATATATGTAAGGAGCAAAAGGATTGGTGGGTGGCAAGAATGAAACAAATCAATGCATGGCTTGAGCATAAACCCAAAAAAAGTTGAATGCCAAATGTATTGTATTTTATTTTGTATAATATATAAATTATAAAAATTGATATTACTGTTATAATAAACTTTGAAAATGTTTATACCAAGTTTTCTTTTTTTTTCATCGACTTTTTGATACATATAACTTGTTTTTAAGTGATATATATTGCATAATTAAATATAATACAGTTTATGGTTTGCTGCAAAGACATAATAGTAACATATTTATGTATTTATTTATATTTTAACTTATATCATCATAATTCTACGATTTGCAGACACCAAAAATGTAGATCAATATATAAGTGCATAGTGATGAGTACTATTGAAACATCAAATAATTGAAATGTAACTTTTGGTATCAGTTTTCAACAATGAAACTTTCAAATTAATGTCTATTCTCGCTATTCTTATGACGTATCGATAGAAATATTAATAAAATCAAACATATACTACATTAATATTACTACTACATTTGATTTAATAAAAAACTTTTATTAATAGACATATCAAAATAAATATATTATGTCTTTGATATTCCAACATATTTTTTTATATGTCATTATTAATCATTATTAACGAAATAGATCATTATATATATATATGTATATAACCAAGGAATAGATTATTTTATCTATAGAATAGACATAGGTAATGAACGAAATCAGTCTCTCTCCGATTCCGGCTAACGACCCCTTGTTATACCAATAAAATCGGGGCCTATCCATTATTTTATTACATAGACCTATTAACCAAGTACTTAATAGGTCTGTATTATTATCTATGGGAATAGATAACATTTCGGTGATAACATCAAGGTCTAGCCAAAGATAACACCGTTATAAATATCAATGTAATTGTTTCTTAAATACTCTAATAACCGCATTGTTTATGCATTGACTAATTAACTTATAATAATAACGTTAAGCTTACAGATTCATTGTGAGCAATATCATCAAGCCAACCATGAAGCCTGGAATAGTTGCCGATGAAATGTTTCCCGAAGGAACTAGTGCTATAATGGACATGGATGATGAAGTAATAAATAAATAAAAAATTCTTAATGTTTTGTTTCATTATTAAATAATTAGATTTATTGTTTTTAGAGTGGAGGAAATGTTGTATTTGAAATGAATGAAAAAAATCTTCAGGCCGATTTTTATAATGGTAAGCATTTTGAGAAACAAAAATATTCCTGAACAATGTTGATATGTTTGAAAATGTTAGTATGACTTGTTTATGGATCCTACAGTGAATTAATTTTGTAGTTTTATGAAGTTTTTATTATGTACAAGTGCTATCGTTAATGGAATTTAATTATTTTTTCTTCTATACAACACTGTCATAGGTGTGTGCACATAGAGTGTTGGGTATGCCTCGGTACCCCTCTGAAATGTTTAAAATGGGGCCTTACAAAGTATGTGTAAGAGTAAGGAACCTATATTTTAATTGATGTTGCTCAAATTGAATGAAATTTATTCTAAAATTGCTGACATAAAATAAATTATGTTTCGTAATAGAAAAAATAAAACTAAATATTCGTGCAAAAACTTCCTATGATAATGTAACAGCTACAATTGACTACAAAAGTACAAATCATATATAATTGAAGTTATCTGAAAAATAATATAGGATTGAAGAATAAATTCATTGGAACTAATATATCATAATATTAAATAAAAAATTAAAGTTATGTTTATTTAATTATATTTGTTATAATTTATTAAATATACCTATAGGTTTTGTTATAATTTATTAACATAAGGCACAAAAGTACTGTAGGAACCCCCTGAAAAATAGGTCTGTGTATGCTTCTGACCACAGGGCATCATTGGTCCATTCACCTTTTACATAAACTACTATTTTATTTAATTTTTGTTTTTCAATACAATTGGTAATTTAATTTATATTTTCTATTCTTCAGATATCCTGTTCATTGAGTATAAATGTATGATAATTTTAAATAAATAAAATTAAAATTATTTTATTTCATATGGAATGACAACTATTAAGCGACTTATTCAATGATCAATTTTTATGATTTGATATCATTCTATATTAAGTATATATTGCCGACACTGTTAAATAAGGATCAGCTATTTTTTTATGCTGCTATATTTCTGTTGTTTAATATTACCTATTGTAATTGTATATACTTGTTAAATTATTGTTCTATAGAGACAAATTGATTTTAAACTGCATTGACCATAATTTATTTAAAAATGCCTATTGTCATCAATTGCAATCTGGATAATTTAATTAGTAAAAAAATTATTTATAAAATTATATACATTTTTAATTTTTAAGATACTATAATGTACTATATTTTAATATAAATATTCAAGTCATAAATTCAATAAATATAGAAATTATTTTTAGTTTTTAGTATATATATTAATATTTAAAAATCTAATCCAAACCCTTATTCATCAGTTTCAATTTCATTTATTAATCTTGAAAAAATTATTGTTATTGTAATTTTAAGTCATAATATATGATAAACTGTTAACATGTTTTTCAGATTTTGATGATCTTAATGATGATGAAGACTTTTAAAATGAAAAGAAATGTCAATTCACAAAAAATTGTAATTTTTGTAATAAAGTAATTATAATTATGGGTATCCCGAATATTTATCACTATTACTTTTATATATAATATAACATAAGTATATTTAATTAATACATATGCATTTCTTATATTTTAATGTAATAATATGTAATATTCTTAAAAAATGTACAAAATTAACAAACTATTTACTAAAAAAAAAAAATTGTTTTAAGATTTCTGATAATTAAGTGAATAATAGTTTTATTTTTCAAATGTACAAATATTTATAAGTTTAGTAGTACATTTATCATATAATTTCAAGGTTTAATTATATAATTTAAAAACAATTATTTTGTATTGTTAAACATCCTGTGACCTACAAAATGGTTTGTTTGAATTAGTATTGTCATTAAACAATAGACTGAACCATGTTTTTTAATTACTGCATATTATTTATAATTTTTGGTATTACATGTCACTCTTTATTTTGTGTTATTTTTTAACTCAACATCTCATAGACTATTGGCTATATTTTAAGAATAATCTAATTCCATCCTATCAGAGTTATAACTTTTATACAGCCATAACTTTTTGTTGTGCATTATAGTTTCTACCTTAATTCAACCAGGTTCAAATAAATTTAAATTTAAAATTTATGAGACTTTACAATTGAAGAGATACTGGAATGATTAAGTGGCATTGCTGTCATGGTCTTTTGAATTTGAAATCAATACTCTTTAAATGGTAATGCTGAATGAAAGAAACCGGTTAAATTAGTTTATACTTCTGAAGATGGTTTATGTAGTAAAACCAATTTTATAAATAATTAGGTTGAACATTTAATGTTTGTGACAAAATTTTTGGAATATCAAAAATTTCAAATGCCTATAAAGATGACATACTTCATTAAAATGTTTTGAAACAATGAAATATCTTTAACTAAAAAACTAATAATATGTTAAACTGAAATTCATTGAAGTATCTGATTTCATCAAAATTAAATTTATTAGGTTTATGAAACTTTTCCAGAATTTTTTTCTTTTTTTTACTATGAAGAAAATGTTATGAAAAATCATTATCCAATTTTAAAAATTGATATTTTTAAGAATTTTGACTATTTTTTTTTACTAAGTTCAATTTTTTAATTAGTAATAGATATGTATGAAAAAATTTGTTTCATATTTGAAGGACATATTTATTAAAATAATTTATCGATATTTTCAAAAAAAAGTAAAAAATAGCTCAAAATAATCTTTTGCAAATTGTCATCTATTGTAAATAATGATATAAGTACTTTGTGAAAATTGTATACCTACGATTATTGTTTTTTTTGTGTTATGATGAAAATAAAAAAAAAAAAGATTTTATCGAAAACTGGTTTGCCAATTTTACTGTACATTAATAACTACGCCAGTTTTTTGCAATTATTAAGAAAAACTTTGGTAAATTTGTTAAAGATCCCCTTAAGATGAATTAACTATCGATATAACATTTTCAATTAAAAATTATTTGAGTTTTATAACTTCATTTATATATTCCATGTTCACACAGTCTAAAAAATAAAGTAAAAAATTATAACAAATAATTTTGACTAATGTTGCACCGGTATTAAAAATTAGAGTTATCCTGTTGTTACCATATAAGAAATGGTTCTGAATAGTATCAATTAATTAGATCAGCGGTTCCCAGACTTTTTTTCAGCGGTGCCTTTTCTTGGACCAAATTTACCCACAGTGCCCTGCTGTGAATTACATTATAGAACAAAAAAAAAAACCTATTGATAACCAATTTTATTAAAATTTAACTTAATTATAAATTAATGCATTTTTAAACTTAAAAAATAAATAAATAAAAATTATTGTTATTATGATTAAAATTATTATAAGGTTAAAATTAGAATATCCGAATATACAATAGAAAATATTACATAATTTGCTATTAAGTTTTTATAAAAAGAAAAACAATTTTATACATTTTAAACTATTTGTTATGAACCGTACGTAGACCGCAGTGCCCTTAGAAAATGGTCGTGGTGCCCCTAGGGCACAGTTTAGGAATCACTGAATTAGATCATCATAAATGTATTATTTATTAAATCTATATATAAATTTATGTACAATATGCTAAATAAAAACAATATGTATAGTTATAGTTAAATTCTTATTTTTTATTCAACATGGAATATATTCTTTGATACAGACATTCTATATTATAGAACTAAGTTTGAATAAAAACATTTTGATCTATTGGAATAGTGTAATTTTGTTCATAAAAAAGTTAAGCAACTGCTTTGATTGTTTATTTTTTTTTTTTAGTCATTGACAAAATAAAAAGAAGTTTAGATTTAATATAAAAATTATATTTAATCCCAATAGGGCTCATCAATTTTATAGTTATCCACATCATAATTTCTGATAATATTTTTATTTCTGGCATGTTGAGCTTCTATCATATGTGGTTGCATTTCTTCGGCTTGAGCAACCCTTGGTTTGTTTGGACATGTTTGCAAATGACTTGCCATTTCATGCTTATTTACATAAAAATAGTGACCGTAAGGACATTGTATTTTATCTGGATAATTCTTTCTGCATTTTAACAGATGGTACGGCAATCTATGGCGTCGGAGCTTATGATCGGTATTCAATGGACATTCTACTAAGTCCAAATAATAAATTCCTAAATCAACTGTTTCTTGTTTGGAAGAATCAGATTTAGATGTTTGAGATGACATTGTAATATATTTTGATGAAAAACTAGTAACTACCTGAAAAATAATTTTAAATGAATTAAAATACCTTTTTGTCAAATACATAATCTAAAATATAGCAATGAGTTAAAATATTTATAAAAATCATACGATTACATTTAATATCGAATACTTTATGACTATTATATATGTGATAAAACCTTAAGTACTAAGTCAAAATTTGAACACAATATATAGACCAATATGGAGGATTTAATTCCGATTAAAGATATTTAATTAAAACAAAATAGCTTTTCAATCGACAAAGATTAACACTTTTAGCATAATCTTGGGAAGATTTATAAACATACACTGAATACAGGATAAAATATCCACTTGAAAAACATAAATAAAATTAAATATTTCAGTTCAATTGTGTGTACAATTTTGTTTAGTATAGTAATTAAATAAACATCCACATTTTTTTAATAATAATACATTTTCAACAGATTTTAATATTTTTATACTATTTGAATTACATTGTAGAAAAAATAAGACCAATCATAAGTATTTTGAATACTAGTTTTTTTCATGTACCGAAATTGTCAATTAATGAACCTTCATCATCGTCTGACGGACGGAATTCAAATTGTAAGTAATGAAAAACTCCTACATTGATTTTAATGTAAAATAAATCATATACTCTTTCAATTATGTAAATTACATTTTATCCAGATCTACATTATACACATAAAGAAAAAGAGTCTAAAAAAAACCTAATAAATTATAATACGAATACCAACTGGCAATTAAAAGTAGGTGATGTACTTTATACGGCATTGGCACGGTGCGCGAAATGTAGCTATTAATTTTTATCAAATAACAAACATTAGGATATTACTTGTAAATAAAACAGGTTACTCCGGTCAATACAAACGTCACGTGTTCAAAATTTGTAATAACGGAATAAAAATAAAGTAAGAGTTGAGTACAAACATTTACATAATATGGACGTATTAACTTAAAACTGATAATATTACTGGTGCAACACAGTGCAAGAGCAGACGATACATACACATTTATCTTTATCATAATTTTTGGTAATGTGAGGTTAGGAATATTGGTTTGAAAATAGTAAACACACATAAGCTATAAATAAAATGTATTATTATTATTATTATTATTTTCAGATGTGATGTTAGGCTTACTTAAATTGTTTTTTGTAAAAAAAATTGACTCCTCAAATATTTTCATTACATAGTATGCTGTACACCTCTCCATTTTGAAGCTGCCTATAATACTAAAATATAAAATAAATGCACGTGGGATAATACCGCCAAAAATCATAACCGTTTACAGACGAATCAAACGTCAAACATATGATATGAAAGGAACCAGTGAAGATACACTATTTAAACGTTTACCATTTATAACTAACTATATAATTACCATCGTAGAATATAATAGAAGCGTTATTCGAATTCCTTTGTTCACCGAAAAATAATTTCGTTCACCTTGAAATCCTCTGTTATCATTTTTTTCATTGATAATCAGCGGCATGGACAAGATATTTTAGTTCGTGATCGGCAGAGACTCTGCCGCAGAGTGCCGACAAGGTTTACAGGTAATTAATTTTATTATCCATATATCTCTGACGCCGGAACGTTGCTTGATATGGATAAATCATGTCGAGCCTCTAGAAAAATATACACAAATCGAAAGCTGATTGAGTGTCTGTTCTATTATGTTGTAACTGCCATAGATCATTATCCTTGTGACGACTCAGGAAATATATGGTACTATCTATTCTGTGGTATATTTATAATTACTGAATTGTTTTATAAATTTATTAGTATAATCAAAATGGCTTGAAACGAAACTTCAATCATAATCTGACGATTGGTGCAAACGCACTGATGACCTAAGATCAAGAGCCCCTTATGCACACATCAGTGACTTATAGGTAAGAGCTTTGGGAGAGAGTTATGTACAGGGCCGTGGATAAAAATCAAGGACCCCAAGGACAAATAAATCCAGTCCTTTCTCACACGAGGTATCCAGTGATGATATCCTGACATCCAGTGTCTTCTTTTCAAATGCGTATACCAAAGAGATAATGTAATCGCAGTCATTGTTATTCCACAGACTAAATGAAAATAATTATTTATAGCCTATGGGTCTTTCTTGAAAATGTTATTTGTCTACGTTTTAGATCAATATTATAGTGTTCACTTTATTGTAGACTCATTATAATTTTACAGCATACACTATAATTTTTTGAGTAGGTTATTTGTACGATTCATGTTGGTGATTAATAAATAGCTCGACACCATGACCGAGACGTAGTGAACTTGGTGAGGCTCCGGCTACAGCCCCAGCTGCCCCCCCCTCTCATCGGACCTAGTTGTGTATCCCCGTTATATAGGGACGTGTGGCAGGATGGACCTTGAACTGATCCTTTCAAGATGTAACCTATTTATTATATCGATGGAGTATTGTAAGGTCAGACCTTTCCTTTATTGTTTGATTTGTGTCGTCTGTGCAGGTATCGAAAGAGCCGCCATTTATTATTTTTTAAAATGATTTAAAATCGAATGGTATACATAATTATAGTTGATTCATGCATTATTTTATAGTCGAATGATTACACACATACCAGTTAAAACCCGTGCCGTGCCTAGTATAATTAGCGACCGGTGCCAAGAATCATTTTTAGAGCCCCCACCCCCTCTACCAAATATTTTTATATCTATAGAATATAAGGAGACTACATAAGAATAGGGCGTTCTATATAACTACTTATTTTGTATTTAATAAATTAATAAAATAAATCAAATAAAGAACAATATAAGTAATGTAACTCAAACTGTATAGGTAGAACAAAACATGTAGATAATAATTATCATACTAAATCGGTAAAATGTATTAACAAATCAAATTTAATGGATTGCACAAAAAATGACTTACCTTTAAATTATTGTTGATGAAAAATAATTAGTTACCTATTCAATTGTGTTCAAATTAAAATTATACTACTCGTTCAAGTCGATATTCGTTTATGTTATTAAATTCATTAGTGTTGTTACGTATTGTTAATTTGTTATCGACAACCTCTTCAGGGAAAAAACAATTACCAATACTAAAAATAAACTAGCAAGACCACCGATCAGGATTATGTTAATGAAGTCGATTACGCGTTGAGACTATGGTTTTGAACGTATTGAATATTATAAATTAAATAATATGGTTAACTTTCAGTAATATTACTTGGATTATGAAAAAGTTTTTGGCGTCCAGTACATACACATCTCTCGCACTCTCCCCCTAGACACGGCTCTGATTAAAACAATTACTGTATAATAAAAAATCAATGAGTAATAATATGAGTAAATTGGTATACAATTAAATCATTTTGCGTCTTTATTTATCTGTAAAAAAATTATTTATGATATCATTTTATGATAACTGACGAGTTATTTGATTATCAATGTTCAGAATCGCAAGTAAATCAATTTTTACTGTGTTCAGTGGCGTGGCGAATTCAACAATTTTCAGAGGCAAGTACATTTTGTCGACACCCACCCACATGGCCGTATCTGGGGGGGGTCCAGGGTGTCTGGACCCCCCCCGAAATTTCTTCAATATTTTATGAATATTTAAAATACTTATTTATTTCAATACCAACAAAAATATTTTCAGTCAAAAATGACTTAAGCTCCAATTAATCATTGACTGCTTTAAATTTTATATCATAATATCATATGAAAATATAATATTAATTTTAATAAAAGAAGATTAAATCTTTTTCTGTCTTATTTTTAACCAAATATCAAAAATTAAAATCTTAATTCAATAAAATTATAATATACATGTTTTGAACCCCTCCCGAACAAAATTTTTAGATACAGCCTTGCCCACCCACCCCCCAAAAAACTATGAGGCGGCCACCTTTTCACTATCCATATCACCATGCTGGCTGTATTAAAGTAAAATATAAGTAATTTTTTTATTCTTTTCAAACATGAAAACGACCTTTCAGCTGAGCAATTGGTGGCAGCTTGTGTAGGTAAAAATATACACCAATACTATTTCTATGTTTGGATAAATATTTGTTAGGTTTTTATCATACAAAAATGTAGTTTAAACAAATTTTAGTCGAATTCCAAGCAAATTGCATTTCTCCGAATAAAACTTAAATCAATATGAGCTTTTAAACGTAAAACTTCATTTATGAAGTTGTTGAATTCTACATTATTTGTATTAATATCTCGAAGGGATTTAACTGATTTTCTGATTTATTGATTGTCCAATTCCTTAAGTTGTGTTAAAAATGTAAATGGTTAATAGAAAATATCATAAATGTGTCGTCTAGTTTCTTGTTCACAAAGCAATATATCTAAGGTGGGGATTGTAGGTATTTTAAAACTGTCTCGTGTCGATAAATTTACTTTTTTAGAGTCAGATCCGTCATGAAAAATGTTTTATATTTTTTTCTTGTAGTATTTATTTTATAATCTTTCTTATCATTCACTTATCTAAGTAAGATATTACGGCGCCGCATCGACGGCGTCACAGTTGTAGTGTTGTCTATTATATTATTTATTATTCTTATGAACATCTGATTTTTATAATTCTATTCTTATATTTGATATGTACACATAATTAAATTCAAAATACAGTAACTTTTACTAATAATTACAATGTAAATAATTTATAGAACATGACATTTTTTAATAAAAATATTTTTTATTTTAATTGTATCAAGTATAATAATATATAATAATGACATATAAATAAAAATTGAATTATTTGATACACTAAAAATTTGCTATGCCCCCGAAACATGTTACGCCCTAGGCATGAGTCTAGTTGTCTATGGATAAATCTGCCTATGTGTGAAACGCAACAATAATTTAGTTAGGTACATTTACTATACTTTTTAGGTAAATTAAAAGTTACTTTAATTAAAAACACTTTAAATTGATCAAAATATATATCATTAACATGTACATTTTTTTTTGGCTTGATATAGGTCATTAAGGGGATTGTAAGCCATGATTTTTTTCTCTTTCTATTACACGCGCAATATAAGGATTTAGATGTTTTTTATTTCCAACGTACCGATCGATCTATTGAGGCAATAAGGATTTTAAAAACGGATTTAAATTCGTCGTAAAGTTTTCTTTATATGGACTTTCCCACTCATTTGATTATGTTTCCCAAAATTTCACAAAACAGAATTAAATATATTAGAAACATAAAAATTAACAAAAATTAATTTTTGTGTATGTTAAGCACAACATTTTAAAAAAAAAAGTGGGAAAGTCGAGAGACGAACTTAAATCAGTTTTCAAAATCCTTATCGCATTAATAGATTGATCGATGCATTGGAATTAGAAAACGTTTAAATCCCTATATTGCGCGAGTGATAGAAAAAGAAAGAAAATCATAGTTTGCAATTCCCTTAAGGTCCTTTGCCCCAATTAACATTTCGTCCCATCATTCTTTATTTTTTGCCATCTCTTATGGATTCTCTATTCCTATCAAACTAGGTTTTTGATGTACACAGTTACGTTATCGTTGTCTCGGTCGACTAAGGGGGTATTTTTGTAAAATGTTAAATAGGTATAGATAAATAATAAATGTAAGAATAATTAAAAATAATAATTAAAAATAATAATTAAATTCCAGATAATTAGATAGATTGGTATTCGTCAGGCAGAATCGCAGCTGTCTTTGAATAGTGGACAAGGACACCATTAATTAGGAGCGAATGTTTGACAAAAATGTATCAATCGATGTAAGCGCCAATGCAAAAATGTATTGAGCAACTTGGAATACCACAGCAGTTAAGTCTGTACAAATAAATAATTTCTATTAAGTTTAGTTTCGAAGAGTTATATAAATTATAATTTGAATATTAGTGATTAGTGTATTTTGAGATTTATTATCAACATTTGGATGGTTTAAAATATGCTAGCGATTGAATGTGAGATAAGGTATTACTCATAAATTATGAACCTTAGTAATGATAACCAAGTAAAAATAGTAGAATAATATTATTATATGGTTTATTATAAACGGATATTAATTTCATGTGAATACGTTTGAATTTTATAAATCCTGCTATACTATTCCAATAGTTGCCATATGAATAAATAAATTCTGATAGTCAACAAGGTTCTATTAAATATATTTTTTATGCTTTTTGAATAATACAATTATGCAGGTCCGTATTTAAAAATTTGGCGCCCCCAGGCATATAATTTATGCCCCCCTCCCCCCAATAAAATAATAAGTAAATAGCACTTATTATTTTGTCCATATTCGAGATTCTTTATTATTAAAATATAACTTATAAATGTAAATAGTTAAATAAAAAAATATATTTTTTTTAATTTGCAGATTATAACATAGTAAAACATACCATTTTCTTTTTTTTATTTTTTCATTAGGTACATAATTTTTAAAATTAATTTTGGTAAAATATTTTGCTACCCCTGAGACTTTACGCCCCCGGGCATGTATCTACCCTTGCCCCTCCCCCTAAATACGGTCCTGTAATTATGTCTGTATAGTTATATATGATATAATGATCTATAGAATAGCATTGCATCTAAGAGTTATGTATTATATAATATAGTACTATAGGCATTGTATACATTTAACGTTGTTTAATGTTAATAATGTAACGTTGTAGAGTTGCACACTAGGCGTTTCTGGAATACTCTTTGACCTTAGCCTTGTTATACCTTTCAGTGGCCATGACCAAAATAAATGTTTAGATTCAACATCGGCCTACCATTAAACACTCTCTCATGATTGAAGCCGAGGCACCATCATTTTTAGATTTTTATTTTTTTTTTACTATTATTTTGGTTTTTGTGATTGTATTCTAAAATTGTATGTGTTTTTGTATACCTATATAAGAATGCATGATCTCTAATTTTGCTTTTTTTTTAATTTTAATTTTTACATGAACACATTTCAAATTATAATAAATAAAAATCGAAGGAAAATTTTTAAAATTCTATACTTAATCAAAAAATGTTGAAAAAACCAAATAGTGTTAACATTTTAATTAATATCTACCTATTATTGAACATGTGAAACTCTTATAGTTTTACATTGATATCTTTTAGACCGTGTTTTTCGATCAGCCAGTTAAGTATTCCTTGGATAAAATAACTCAAAAAAAAAAAAAAAATCAAAAATATTGACGATTATTTTTCAATAAAAAATTATCTTCCGAATATTTACACCGAGAATAAAACTATTCGGTAAATTTTTATGTAAACAGAATATTATTTAACGCTAGTAAATAGTAATAAACAATAGTATAGTAGTTTTGATACCAGTTGTATTGATTAAATTAATTTAATTGGTTGACTTTTTTTTTGTTAATTTGAAGACAAAATTGTGTAATGTTGCAAACTATAAAAAAAATAACATAATATTAGCTTAGTAATATCACTGTTTACATAAAATGTATGTTATGTTCTGTGGTGTTATAGTATCATAAATGTATATAGTTGGATCATATACACTGGATAGAGTGAAGAAATATAATCACGAAACATAGCAATAGCCGATATTAGACCCGTGTCTCTACAACGCAAGTGCGTTCATTATTGAATATTGTCGCGACAGTCAACCGTCTCGTGCAATATATCATGCTATCACGTATGTGTAATTGAGACTTTGAACCAACTGCTATTAAAGCCGAGTTCACACGAGTTCAGTAATTGGCCGAGTCACTAAAGTAAGTTGCTAAATTTTTCTACTTGAAAAAATGTGATTACAATATTTAGTACTAATCCCAGTACTAGTTTCACTCGTAGTTATTTTTATTCGAATTACTAGAAAATATTTATATTTTCTTGGCCGAGTTGGACTTGCTACTTGAACTCGCTTTTGTACCAAACGAATACTGACAATGTACATCACCCCGGCTCTACCTATTTGAAGTTTTTGAAAATTGTCTTCACCAATACATAGTATGAAACTTGTATGCATTTGTATGATAATTTTCCAAATTTGTGCGACCTCGGTTTTCCGTTATCGAACAAAAATAATAAATGAGATTGAAATAATGTGATTTTATGTGGATATTATTATGGATACATTAGCTAGTCAACTAATGATTCTAGTAAGTACTAGATTTAGTAAACATTTTAGTCGAGTAAATAAAAACTGATCCCATTTACTAAGCCGAGTCACTGTATTTGTCTTTTAGAGGCCTATTGCAGACAAAATTAACATCAGTATTATCACGAGTGATGATAATATTTGGAGTTATCATATTATCAAATTATATTTTATGTTTTCAATTAAACTTTTTGCTTACTACAGTTAAATATTCCTTTAAATAAATTTTTAAATATTTTCCAAAACAAGCTATTTAATGGTCGAAATGACTCAAGAAGTGGAGGGATGCCTTACAATTCAGATTTCCTGATATCATCATAACATTCCTCACACCTTGTGTACCTATAATATATTTTTTTTTTTTTATAGTTCACATAAGGTCAAGGCCGGATTAAGCATCTATAGGCCCCTGGGCTGAAATTGTATAGAAGTCCTTTTGAGAAAACATGCTTTACAAAGCAACTCGCTACGCTTGCAGAACGATACATTTTTTTTAACTATTTCACAAATTATCAATTGCATTATAAAATTATAAAATTAATAGGTGTATACAATTTATGTCTATAAAACTACTAATTTTAGTATGATAAAAATATGTATCGACTTAAAATTGTTTGGGCCCATTTCACTTGGGTACTCGAGAGGGCCTCGAGGTTACCACCCCGGCCTAGACGCCCCCTTATCCGGCCTTGCATAAGGTATATTATCTTAGTCCGTGGCTCTAAATACAGGTATAATACGGAATGCGAAACGGCTTATACTAAACAACATGATAAACCGAGCGCCCGGGCCTAAATGTTAAAAACAATTATTTTCATCGAAAAAAATAATTTCTTATTTATAAATATTAAAATGATAATAAGTATATAATTTTAAAATACAAGCCTTAGGAGGAATGCATTATCTTAGACAAAACAAGTAGAGGGATGAAAACTGTAAATACAAAAAAGTAGAGGGATGCCATCCCTCCGTATCCCCCCCACTTCGAGCACTGGAACTATTTTGTTAAAATCTTAACTAATTAGAATGAAAATACAACGGTGAAATTCGTTGAAGAATATAGGAATCACGCGTCTGGAATGTCAATAATCCACTGTACAAAAATAATGTAGCGACAGTGCATATAGTGCATATAGAACTTTGACAGAAACAATGAACATGTCTGAGTTCCTAATATTAAATCAAAATTAAAAATGTTCGTTCAACTTGTTTACAAGAATTAAGAAAAAAATCTAATTCTTATAAGTATAATATTTCCAATAATTGTAGTATTTTCATTGTACATTTTTCTTTTGCTCATTTTTATACTAGATTTATAATAAAAGTTTTAAAATGAAAAATTAATTAACTTTCAAAAAAGTGTTTTCAAAAACTAACAAAATAATAAACAGATACCTATATATAAGTACAGTTCACTTTTTAATTCTACTAATATTCATTGGTTCATGTTTCTACGTGTGAACACGAACCTCTACTAAATTATTAAACTTGTTCTAGTAAATTGG
The DNA here is from genome assembly GCF_003268045.1 of Sipha flava. NCBI lineage: Eukaryota > Metazoa > Arthropoda > Insecta > Hemiptera > Aphididae > Sipha > Sipha flava. The sequence continues at coordinate 25,777 of NW_020272867.1, forward strand.
TCGAGCACTAACCGCGTGTAAACACTACTTTATGTTTTGCGCACGATATATGTAAACTACAACCAAAAATGTAATTTAACTATTAAACGCTTAAACGCTGGGGGCGCTGCAGCACTAACACTCGATACTTTACAAATCTGTGAAATTCACAGATACACAAACATAAACGTTATTGATGTTAGTAAAACATTAAGCAATTATATTTTCGTTCGAAATTAAAAAAATTAAGATAATATTTGTTCACGTCGATAAAATAATTTTATGTTGGAACTTTTAAACAATATGAATTAAAATGTTATATTTTAAGAGCAATTAATAATATAATACATTTTAATATTATTTTCAACATCAGCGTTTAATTATTTTTGATATCAAATTGGCAAACATTTAAAATTATACCTTATCGTATTAATTTATTATTGTTTTTGCTTTAACCATTTTGTTCCTACAGAAACATCAAATGTATATTACACATAACCAAGGGTGCCCATATGGAGGAGCAAGGGAGGGACATGTCCCCCCTTGGAAAATGTCAAAAAATCTTGGAAAATTGTTTACTATGATCAGAAAATATTTATTTAAATAGAATTTAAAAATTTAATTTAATATATGAAAATCTATAATTTGTTTATGAAAAATCTATTTATTTAGTTTGGAAAATCAGGTTATCAGCTATAAATAATAATACGCTTTTTCGTTTCTATTCTATGGATAATTATAAATTCTTAAAATATTGTGTATTTTCAGAAATACGGTGAGTAATGTGTGTATACACACCACCATAATATTTGTAAATTAATATTTTAATAAATATAACTAATGTTTTAAGTGTCCAATTTATATTAATAATTAAATAAAAATTTCAATAAATTACTTTTATGGTAAATTGGTTAAATAATTATTATTTTATAGTCTTCCAGTTTTATATATATATATAATGTAAAATTGTAAACCCCTTCCTATATCATGGGTTATTCCTATTTATGAATAGATTGATAAATTAAAATGTTGTCCCCCCTTTGAGAATTTTCCTATGGACGCCCTTGCACATAACTATATTTGGCTGTAATACACTGGTTTATATCAGATATTAGTCGTATACTCGTATGCTAGAATAAAAATTGCAATAAAATATCATTGAATCAGCACATCAGTTATTCAGTTATGTCCTCTTTAGTTTGTGACAAACACTATACTTCACAAAATTAAATAAATAAATATAAAATATAATTTAATTATATAACAATTATTTTATTTATCTAATTTGAATTTGAAATAAAAAAAGGGGGGGGGGTCATGTCTTCGAAAGTCCCAAAGATATCAACGAAAAAAAGGTCTAATTCGAATTGCGGCCCAAATTTATTTTGAGTACAGATGAACTGCGGCCCGGGTTTAAACATAATTTAATCTTGACTGAAAAAATATTTTGTGAGGCTTTTTATTTGAAATTCAATGCTTTGTTGTACAGTGCTCAACCTAATATTTTTGTATTCGTCGATGTTCTGAAAAATGTACAGAAGAATACCTATATAAAATTAAGAAGAACTCACTTAAATACTCGCAGAACAAATATAATTAAAAAAAAAAACATTTGTTAGAAATGCTATAAAACGGATAGAAGAAAACCAAATTGACAAATTTGAATTTATACATCATACAAGTTTTTACCAGTTCTATAATACCTAAGAATTTTACTAAATTATACTATCATTTTTTACTTCAATAAATATCATATACGTTTTTAACAGTGCTGAAATTTTTTAATAAAAACAAAACATATTAATATCAGATTTTAATGTCAAAAAAACTTTTTAACCTTAAAAAATATCATATATGTTTTTACCAATGCCAAAATGTTTAAATAAAAACAAAACATTATTTTTAACCTACCTGCAGTATCTAATAAATGAGAAAGAAAATGAAATTTTTAAATTTAAATTTACATATTTAAATTAATTTAATTTTAAATTTCGGGCCGCAATTCGGAAGAAATTTTTACCGTGGGACGCAACTAGTAGCCACCCATTTGTTTGAATAAGATATGTGATCGAAAAGTTGTATGTAGGAATATTATTTATTTAAATTAAACAACTATCTAATATTTGAAAAAAAATTATAAATTAACAGTTATAAATCAAGTAATTAAAAATTTAAATTATATACAATCTCTTTTAAAAACTCCAATTTGCAATAATTAGAACTGTCGTTTATTCGTTCTTGAATTTATTGCAAACTGAAATTGCGTTTAACACCATATTTAATATCATTGTTTTCATACAGCAAATAACTCTTAAGTGTCATTAGACATTTATAAATCGATTATTCAGATTATTCAAACAATAGCAATCATTGCCCATCATTTAATCTATAATATTTCGTCTTATCGTCTGGATTATGAGATGAATATAATCAATAAATAATATAAATTAATTTTTCATGCAATAATTTATTTTATGATTATCATTAAATTTTATAATTTAACCAAAAAAGATAATAATATTATATATTAAGTATTATATTTAAACTTTGACAGAAAGTATACAACCTAAACCAGAAGGTTAGCGATTCAGAAGGTGTTAGGATAGGTATTTTTTCGAAATGATCAGTAGGTATACCATCATATATTCATCATTATTATAGTACAGATAACGTCTTCTTCTGTATTTAAGTACCTGCAATAACTTATTTGTAATTTATTCATCAAATAAATGTTATTCCGATATTGAAAAACCGAAAAATGACATCAGTTTTTTTTGTTATTTGGAGAACAAAATAGTTTTGAAAACTCTACCTTTAGAATAAGAACAACATTAATTTTATTAATAGTTCTTTAATTTAGGAAACTGATATAAATTACCAAATGATAGACGTTGAAGTAACTTTTGAAGCATTTCCACAACTAAAATAAATAGGTAGGTATTACATATGTAGTAATACATTCTTCATTCGAATAAACGATGTACAAACCGAATATGGAATTTGTAATATATTATTATATAATAAAAATGGTTCTTGTTATAAACTAGTAAAACAAGTAGTATACATACACTTGCTTAATGTTTAAATTTAAAATTTAAATATATTCTTAATTTTATTGGTCGATAACCTCTTAAAAATTTTAATAGGTTCCTTTTAACATTGTTCTAAATTTAAAATCGTTGAAATCTACATTTAATATTATACGTGAACATATATTATTTTATAACAACATAATATTTAGTCATTTGTTACTGTAAGAATAAAAATTAATTAAAAATTAATTACTACATTATATAATACAGTTATATCTAATAATAAAAGTTTTCTTCGATAATTCAGTAGGTATCTACTTATTTTTATATTACGCATTAGAAATGTGCTGTTCGCAAACAACCTAGTTCAATTGATCTATTCACCCAATTGAACGGTTCGCACTAGTTCACTAGTTTACTTTTAAATCGTTTATTTTATCAAAATGATAAAATGGTAAATAATTTTGTCAATTTCTGTTTTGTTTTCGTTCTCTGAACGATATTCATTACGTTTACCTACTGAATAATAATAAATAGAGCACGGATGTTGTAGTAATAAAAAAGTAATATAATTGATTATAGTATTGCACTAAAATATACCGAAAATAAAATTGTATTTTAAGGAATCAATAACTTCACTAAAAACTAACGTTTCGTTAAAATTCATAAAATTACGTAATGACATTTATTTTTATCTATCATAAACTTATTGTAATTAATTACTGATTCATTAGTTACAATTTATAAATATATGTATATATATATATATATATATGAAATACATAAAGACTAGTTAACTCAACAGACGTTGTCCTGTCTTAATTATGGATATTAAATTCGAATTGGTATAATTGATAAAAAAAAAAAATTTAAAAAAAAATGTTTATTATTCTAATGCTTTATAATATACAACATTCTAAGTTTTTTTTTCTTGCGCGTATATAATAGTTTTGAAGGTATTCCGACGTGAGTATAGGTGACATATAACTGGCCATGTGAAAAACATGGATTTCCAAGATTGATGACACTAACACTTAGCGACTGTCTTTAAAATGTATTTAATAACATTGCAAAATACTAGCCGCACTGGAAATTGCAACCGTTTAAAGTCGAATGGCGTGTCGTTCGGAATCAAAGGAATCCGTAGAATCAAAACCACTTCGCCTTTGTACTTCCTTTTCAAAATTGTGGCTTTGATGACGATGCTCATTTATTTCTTCACCTCAAGTCGGGTGCCATTACAAAGACGTGGCTGATTTATATTCCGCAACATAATGACTACCTAGTCGATTTTTAATTGCAGATTATAAGGTGGTAATCCAGACAATTCCAGCGAATTTAAAAACTCCGTTGGATAGTTGTCAACATCATCTTGGTTAGTAACGGAATCACTCGATTTGAATGTCATTAATTCGCCAGTTATCTTATTTTGAATCTAAAAATTAATTTCATTGACATCAACGTTTTTTGCAGCCAATATAACTCTTTCGCTCAACCATACATGATCTTTGTAATTTTGAGCAATGTTTGAGAAAACCATCTCGATGAGTTCGGTCTTAGTTTCAGTTTTGTGACAAAAATTGGTAAGAAATATGATGTATCCAGACGATGAGTCAACAGGTATTTTGCCATTACCAATATCAAGCAATTGTTCAAAAACAATTTGGTCGTTACATATTTTATATTTATATAATTATATTTTCAGTTTGAAAAATAATAAAACAATGGTAGTTACCTAATTATAATTTACAATTTAATTAATAAAAATAACTATAACTAAAAATATTAATGATATTGTACTAAAAATGATAATCATATGGAATTGAGTTGAAGGGTGTTCTGTATCATATTATACATTATACATTAAAAAATGTGTAGTACGAATTTTTATGGTAAATAGGAACTGTTGACACACATATGTCGTAATACACATGGTGCTTCATCGCTGATGGTAAAAAAAATGTGACAGCGGCAGTCGCCAGTTGTGTTCATAGTTCAAAAGACAATAAACAAACGATTAGTCCAAGTGAACGGCGAACGATTTGTAGATAAGGCGAACCATTCATCCGTAATGTGGACGATGAACTAGTTCAGTTTAATGAACAATAAACGACTGAACGGTTCACCTATGCGAACGAGAATCCCCATCACTATTACACATTATGTCTTATTATAGTTGATGTACTCAAAAGTATAATAACCGTATTATTGTTGTTAAACCGAGTTCTCAGGAAAATTAGGTGATTAGTTTTATATAACATGATTCTTAGTATTTCAAACGCACTCAGATTTATACGTGTATTTATAACTATTGATAATAGTAATATTAACTGTGACGTAATAAGTAGATATCAGAGTTGGGCAAAAACAAATCAAAATAAAGAATAAAAAATAAAAGCATGAATAACTATTTTATTTATGAATAAAGAATAATTTTTTATTCTGAATAATTGTGGTGTACTGAATAAAGAATAAAATTATTCTGAATAGTTTTATTCGTGAATAAAACAATTATTCAGAATACATTTATTTGTTAAAATCATTAATGATATTAATTAAATAATGGTATTAAATATAAAAGTATATTTAATTTATTTTTGTCAATTATTATATGTATTAATATTACCTTTATATATATTATTTAAGCCTAAATAATAAGTCTATTATTATTATACATCATTATTTAGGATTTAAATTTATTATTTATGATCATAGGGAATAACGAATAACGAATAATGAATAACAAATAATAATACAAATTAATATAATGAATAACAATAAAAATCAATAGTAATGAAGAATAATTTTTTATTCAAATAATCAATCGAATAATATTTTATTCGACTAAATCCCAACTCTGGTAGGTATATATTATTATGTATAATAATCGTTCACCATTTACGGGCTCAAATTTTTGATATCAAATAATTATGACTGTGACAGATTTTAATTTCCAATGAAAATGTGTAATAATTTAACGTAAAGACTGTAGCGCATATCATGATAGGTATACTTCAATCATTATATGACCTATGTATTCCAATATCAAATATTTTAAATTTTAAGAATGTTTAATAATATTGTATATATTATTAGATATTAATGATTTTATACTAGGGTAGTTCAGTTAAAAATAAAGTGGAATAGTTTTAGTCTTGAATAAGTATTTGTGTATAATAAAAACACTACAAATTAAAAATAATTAGGTAGGAACTAGGTACATTGGGTACAAGGTCAATAACGAATAACATTATTTATCTAATTTATAACATTATATTTGTAAATATTACAAATATTCAGTAAAACATTTTATACTATATTGCATAATATTATGACATTAATATTTTATAAATATGTTTATAACATGATATAAATGAAGATTAGATAAAATAGTTCTAAGTTTTGTTTCTTTTAATTTATCAGAAAATTAATTATTATAACTAAATATATTTTAAATTGTTTGTGATTTATTTTTGTTTTTATTTTTCAAGATAATAATATTTATCATACAGATATTATAATATAATTGGAGTCAACTACATATATTTTTTATTACTGATATCTATAATAAAAATAAAAATATACCAACTGTAAAGTATATATTGTGTTTATGATTATGTGTTTAGTCATACGAATAACTGCATGTTTTCATTAATAATATATTTCTAGATAGGTAAATTGATGATGTCATGAATAACAATAAATCTATAATGAGATATAGAATTATATAAATAAAGTATAAGTTTAAAATTTAATGATTTAATGCGGCAAACATAAAACGTGTATTCAATTGTGCATCTCAGTAAGATAATACAATTTATATTTGAACAACCATTTAGCTTTTTTCGAGTAATACAAATAAAAACTTCACGCATAGTGTTAAACGCTAATGAATTATTAGTAATGGTCTAAATCCTTAGTGCTTGATTTGGAGGGCACGTGGAGGGACTAAGTACCCCAACTAAATTGTCAGATATTCTAGCGTACCAATAACATTTTTTCAAAAAAATAATGCATTTTATTTAAGTTCAGTTTTTACAAAATGTATACCTAAGTATTAGTTTTTAATAGAGCGATACACGATAAATTAGCGGTTCCCAAAGTGTGCGATGTCTATACTGGGACGCCGCGCGGTTATGAAATACTATCTGGTCTAAAATTTTTCTTTTGGTTAGTTATACTATGACTAGGGAAAGGATGCCTTGAAAAAACCTTAGTTCAAAAAAGGCGTCGTGAGTCAAAACATTTTGGGAAGCACTGAGATAAATAATAATAATCAAATATCAACATCCACAATTTTTGTTGGCATACACAATCGCGTACTTATTATATAGATTGTAATGGCTTTAGTTTATTTTTTTATTATATTTTTTTTTGTTATAATTATAAATTTGGAATGATTTTAGCCTCTTTAGACAAAAAACATATAAATATACTATACTTTGTCTGGTATAGCGGAAACTATAGATTTAAATCTAGAGGTTAAATTTGCGGATAACTTGTTCAAGTAGGTTGACCAGGACAAGAAACATGGTGTCGAAGAATCATTTTGGGTTATATTACTTATATTGTTCTTTAGTCGTTGATTATTATTATTTTTTTTTGTTAATTTAATAAATATCCACATTTCATCCAAAGTCCAGCAAGCATACTAGCGCATCTCAATGCTTTATCCCATCCTGAACAAAAATTCAACTATTCAAAAAAAAATGCTCTCTCCTAATATTTAAGCAAATTATACGGCCAATTCTTACTTACGCATCCTCGCATATCAAAAAAATTCAAATTTTTCAAAACAAAGTCCTAAGAATAATTTCAAATGCTCCGTGGTTTGTCGGAAATGTAAATCTCCATAAAGACTTTCAAATCCAAGATATACAAGCTCATATTAAAACATTAGCTAAGAATTTCCACTGCTCTCTTCCAAACTCATCAGGTGCAATTCACTATAACCTCCTCACCCACCCAACTCATCGTCGATTAAAACGTGGTCGTCCCCACGACCTCCCACACTAAACCACCTCCCAACATTCAAATCTTCACCCTACACATGCGCTTCTTCCAAATCACTAAGACTACAGTTACTATAATTACTATTGTAAATATGTAAATATCAGAATATTATTGTTATTATTATAATTGTTATTATTATCCTTAGTACTTAAAAATATTTTAATTTTAATTATCATGTTATAATGTTAAAACTATTATTATTATTATTACAAATATCCCTAGATTTAGATAGCCTTAGGCTAGGAATGTCTTATGTTTAATAATAAAAAAATAAATAAATAAATAAATACAAAATAAGTAGTTATATAAAAACCCCTATTCTTAAGCAGTCTCCTTATAGCTTAAGCTTAGCTATAATTATAGGTTCAAAAATATTTTTTATATACCTAAAATCTAGCAATAATATAACAGTAAAATTTATGAAAATTAAAAACATATTTAATGCAGAAAATCTGAAGTCTTAAAAATCTAAAGGGATACATTTCAACTATTTTAATTAGTCAGTTATTTATGAGATTGTATCGATGTACATATTTAAAACATTTAAGATTTAATTAATAGGCATGACTTAAATTGCTCAAGGCTCAAACGAATTAATTGCCAGTTAATTTAAATTCAATTATTTATTGGACTTCGAACACTTAGTTGTTAATAAAAATATTTTATACAAAATATAAGTCCAAAAAGAATTATTTAATAGTGAATTAAAAATGTATATTACAACTATAAATTAGGTTTCCAGATTAAAATGTATATTCGGAATATTATGTTCTAATAAGTATATTAGATTTAATTTCAAATTAATATTATGATATAGTAACTATATATATTCATTCATTATTACACAGCGCGTTTATTACTAATATTTTAATAATTACTCTGTATAGAATGTACAAAATTTATAATATCTATTGATTCATAAAACATGCATAAGAAGTTAATTAAAACAAAAAAAAATTACTAATATCAATTTTGAATTAAAATTTATAATTATATAAATTATATATACTGTATTATATTAATAATTATAATTCGTATTAATATTTAGCACATGAATGTTTTTTAACACTATGTTTATAGACTAGTGACAATTCTACATTGATTACTTTGACCAACTTATTTTTAAATACTGTATAAATGTTATATGCCATGCAGCTTTGGAATGCAACAAAAATGTCTATTACTAACTGTACACAAAGATTTTTTACAATCAAAAATTTTTCGTAATACCTATTTCAAAAGCTCCATTCTGCGTTTCCAAAAAATGCCTCCATTCCTATAAATACTATTATGACTAAATTTGCCAAACTTAATAACAGGCACTTTATTGCTCGAATAAATTACCACCCACTTATTACTCAACTCTCATTAAAAATTATCCCAAGCTATTCTCAAAAGACTAAAATGGCAGTGTCATTTACTTTTTATATTTTTTTTGTTCCCAACCGATTCGAGTTATGTAGGTTTCAATTAATTTGAATAGTACCAAAATCGTTCCGTATGAAATTATTTAACTAGTATGACGATTTTATTGTACTAAACATTCTATGAAGGATTACATTTTATGAAGTATGCGGTACATTATATTCAAAATAAATGATAATAATCAGGGCCGACGTAAGGCTAAATGATACCCGGGGCCAAAATTCCAGCTGGCGCCTTTTTCATACAACAACCCATAATATCATTATACTTAGAAAAAAAATGTTGTTCGTGAACAGAAATACGGAAAAATTATATATTATGATCAACTTGTATATCATTTGTTATCGTCTAATTTTTTAGTCACGAGTCATGACGACTCGACGCGATCCCGATTGAACGATAACAAATATTTGGGAATTATAGCAACATACGATAAAACATTCTACGCTAAACCATAGTAAATATATACTTAAAACATACTTATATTATTTTAATATACGGCTAAACGGAATAACCATAATTATTATCAATATTTCAATACAAAGTTATAGGTATTTTACATAAAAAAAAAAAAAAAATAATATTACTGACACTATGTGCAAAAGTGTAAAAAACAATTTTGGCGCCCCCCTGAAAATGGCACCCTAGGTGACCGCCTGAGTCACCTTACCCTCACGTCGGTCTTGTTAATAATGATCGAGATCAACGAACTTAACTCGTAATGATTTATGTAAATATTATACTATGGGATTAGTTATCAAATATGCTGACGTATTATTGAAATGCTCCCTTACGTGCATATGAGTCAAGAAAACATGTATGAATATAGAATCTATTTTAAATTCATTGTAATGGATATAGGTATATACAAGTGTTTTGGTATTTGGCATGTGTTTAATGTTTAATCAAGGTGTATTAATTGAACACATTTAAACTAATAATTTTAATTCAATATTTAACGTAATGTAAATAGATGTGTACAATTCTCGGATAAAATACCTACTTTCTATCTATAAACACCCTACTATTAACGGAAGAAGAAAAACCTTTTTTTATATTTTTTAAATTACTGATACATTATAAATAATTAATATTTTAAAAAAATACCAATAAGGTTGTCTCTTAAATATTGAATTGTACAATTTTCACACTTATGGTGTAGAATCTAAACAATATATGATGTACATTTAATTTACGTAATAACTATTTATCTAGCAAAATTTATAAATAAATTTAAATCCAAAGAGACCTTTTAGTGCTGGAACATGGCTTTGTCATAAATTTGTGTCGATAATATTCGAGGATTCGTGATTATTTTTCTACTTTTATTGAGGAATTGGATTTTCTGTTTTTATAGTTATAATAACTCCAAGGTAATTTAAACAACATGAAATATTTCACGTTATGATATTGTAACGATTTTCAAAAATGCAATACACTTATACGGCATTATGTTCTAGAATTTATTTTACTTCCTCGAATTTGTTTGTCACCTATTATTTTCCAATACGTACGAAGAAGACATGATAAAATATGTTTAAAAATATTTACAAATTAGTGAAATATGTAAAAATATATAAAATAAAAGTGTCATCATATTAATAGGAATGATTTAAATCATGAACATTTCTAATCGAATTTACATTAATATTAATATGCATTTATCAGACTTGGGTAGTATAGCGAATACAATATTCGGAACACTGTATTTCGAATACCGTCAAATCATCTCTTTTTTAAATGATTTTATTACTTCTCCGTCGTATCTTGTTTAAGCTAATATCAGGTTTTTATTATTATTATAAACCATAAACTATAACAGTTATGTAATATAAAAATACAATAAAATAACATATATTTAATCTAAAATTTCAAATATTTCTGTTGAGTGGACATCTATTATTTTTATTGTATGAAAACTAGAAGTATTTTAAAAGTATTCAGAATACTTTTGAAGTATTCTAAATAATGTATTCGGAATACAATTTGTATAAAGTATTTATCCTAAATACTTTTAAAAAGTATTTTACCCAATTCTGGCATTTACATATACATCCGTTCCTTAATTATTATGTATATTTATATTTTAATAAGTTATTGATTTAAATAAAATTAACAAACGCTTACATAATTATAAGGAAAATTTATTATTTATATTGCATGTATAAAAAATATTCAGTTTTTGGTGACTTTTTTTTGTTAATTAAAATACTTAAAGCCGCATTTTGAATTTTCACCCTGAGCGCAAGGGCATATTTGAGAGGGACGAAGGGGATATTCGCCCCCCCCCCTATGAATCGTATTTTTTTTGAATAAAATACATTGATTTATTTAAAAAATGTAATGTATAAATAATTAAGAATATAAATAACTAGTCTATCGTTATAATATGTTATCATTATAATAGGAACATGATCTGTAGGTGTTGAACTGTAAATTATTTTTAAATTTGTATTGAAGAAAAATTAGTTTCGCCCCTCTCCCTTCATGGCCTCAACCCGAATACGCCCTTGTCCGAGCGCAATATTTGGTTGTTACGGCTCTGGGTGGAAACACCGTTAATCTACGTTGGCAGGGGCAGTTACAACGCGAAAACGGTGTAGTTTACGCTAAGTGCGGCAACTGATGGGCCGAGTATAGTCGAGTCATTAGCGAGTACGAAGTCGTATAATATCATTTTTAAGTAGATTAATTGCGCACGGACGGGACACGGTTTCACGTGCATAACGTGCACCACACAAAACACGGTGTGCGTATAAACAGTGGCGGCGTGATGGCAGATTTTTGAGTCCCTGGACTCAAGTCAGTGAGTGGGTATTGATCATTGGGTATCGAGTGGGTATGTAGCATGTAGAACGAATAAGGGGGGGAGCTCTTTTTACAAGCTATCCCTAAATTTCTTTTTAGGTGGGCGGGTTGATGGTCAAAATCCTAACAGGATTCATGAAGTAAGATATTTCGCGCCGCCACTGCGTATAAACATTGTACACATTACACACGCGTGTGCACATTGTTCGGTTAGCGAGTGACCAAGAGAGTATCAAAACAATGAAACTATTAGTTACCAAATTATTATTATTACCGAACTTTGTATTTACTGTTACCTTTTGACTATTTATAACTATATAATTTAATTATTACCAAGTGTTTTAATTTGTTTTATAACTATTATTGTAGTTTATATTATTGCGATTTATTTATGTGTTTATCTGTTTATCTATTTATTACTTAGTGCCCGCCGGAGCCGTACGGTAATAATATAATTGTTCGGTTGCACAGCATATCGCGCGCTCTCGGAGCCCCGGATTCTATCAGCAGATGTCCCGCGGGTGCCGGGGGTTAAGTTTTTTGAAAACGAACGGGA